>NW_020837959.1:27807692-27863080 GCF_003676395.1 Aethalodelphis obliquidens | reverse complement strand
CCAAATAGAAGATATAACAATTGTAAATATTTATGCACCCAACATAGGAGCACCTCAATACATAAGGCAAACGCTAACAACCATAAAAGAGGAAATCAACAGTAACACAATCATAGTAGGGGACTTAACACCCCACTTTCACCAATGGACAGATCATCCAAAATGAAAATAAATAAGGAAACACAAGCTTTAAATGATGCATTAAACAAGATGGACTTAATTGATATTTATAGGACATTCCATCCAAAAACAACTGAATACACTTTCTTCTCAAGTGCTCATGGAACACTCTCCAGGATAGATCAAGCCTTGGTAAATTTAAAAAAACTGAAATCGTATCAAGTATCTTTTCTGACAACAATGCTATGAGACTAGATATCAATTACAGGAAAAAAACTGTAAAAAAATACAAACACATGGAGGCTAAACAATACACCACTTAATAACCAAGAGATTACTGAAGAAATCAAAGAGGAAATCCAAAAATACCTAGAAACAAATGGCAATGAGAAAACGATGACCCAAAACCTATGGTATGCAGCAAAAGCAGTTCTATGAGGGAAGTTTATAGCAATACAATCCTACCTCAAAAAACAAGAAACATCTCAAATAAAAAACCTAACCTTATACCTAAAGCAATTAGAGAAAGAAGAACAAAAGAAAACCCAAAGTTAGCAGAAGGAAGGAAATCATAAAGATCAGATGAGAAATAAATAAAAAACAAATTAAGGAAATGATAGCAAAGATCAATAAAACTAAAAGCTGGTTCTTTGAGAAGATAAACAAAATTGATAAACCATTAGCCAGACTCATCAACAAAAAAAGGGAGAAGACTCAAATCAACAGAATTAGAAATGAAAAAGAAAAAGTAACAACTGACACTGCAGAAATACAAAGGAACATGATAGATTACTACAAGCAACTATATGCCATAAAATGGACAACCTGGAAGAAATCAACAAATTCTTAGAAAAGCACAACCTTCCAAGACCGAACCAGGAAGAAATAAAATATAAACAGACCAATCACAGCACTGAAATTGAGACTGTGATTAAAAATCTTCCAACAAAAAAAAGAAAACTACAGGCCAATATCACTGATGAGCATAGATGCAAAAATCCTCAACAAAATACTAGCAAACAGAATCCAACAGCACATTAAAAGGATCATACACCATGATCAAGTGGGGTTTATTCCAGGAATGCAAGAATTCTTCAACATACGGAAATCAATAAATGTGATATGCCATATTAACAAATTGAAGGAGAAAAGATGATCATCTATGATCATCTCAATAGATGCAGAGAAAGATTTTGACAAAATTCAACACCCATTTATGATAAAAACCCTACAGAAAGTAGGCATAGAGGGAACTTACCTCAACATAATAAAGGCCATATATGACAAACCCACAGCCAACATTGTTCTCAATGGTAAAATAATGAAACCATTTCCACTAAGATCAGGAATAAGACAAGGTTGCCCACTCTCACCACTCTTATTCAACATAGTTTTGGAAGTTTTAGCCATAACAATCAGAGAAGAAAAAATAATAAAAAGGAATCCAAATCAGGAAAGAAGAAGTAAAACTGTCACTGTTTGCAGATGACATGATACTTTAGATAGAGAATTGTAAAGATGCTGCCAGAAAAACTACTAGAGCTAATCAATGAATTTGGTAAAGTAGCAGGATACAAACTTAATGCACAGAAATCTCTTTCATTCCTATACACTAATGATGAAAAATCTGAAAGAGAAATTAAGGAAACACTCCCATTTACCACTGCAACAAAAAAGAATAAAATACCTAGGAATAAACCTACCTAAGGAGACAAAAGACCTGTATACAGAAAACTATAAGACTCTGATGAAAGAAATTAAAGATGATACAAACAGATAGAGAGATATACCATGTTCTTGGATTGGAAGAATCAACATTGTGAAAATGACTATACTACCCAAAGCAATCTACAGATTCAGTGCAATCCCTATCAAACTACCAATGGCAGTTTTCACAGAACTAGAACAAAAAATTTCACAATGTGTATGGAAACTCAAAAGACTCCGAATAGCCAAAGCAATCTTGAGAAAGAAAAATAGAGCTGGAGGAATCAGGCTCCCTGACTTCAGACTATACTGCAAAGGTACAGTAATGAAGACAGTATAGTACTGACACAAAAACAGAAATATAGATCAATGGAACAGGATAGAAGGCCCAGAGATAAACCCATGCACATATGGTCACCTTATCTTTGATAAAGGAAGCAAGAGTATGCAATGGAGAAAAGGCAGCCTCTTCAATAAGTGGTGCAGGGAAAACTGGACAGCTACATGTAAAAGAATGAAATTAGAACACACCGTACACAAAAATAAACTCAAATTGGATTAAAAATCTAAATTTAAGGCCAGACACTATCAAAATCTCAGAGGAAAACACAGGCAGAACACTCTATGACGTAAACCACAGCAAGATCCTTTTTGACCCACCTCCTAGAGAAATGGAAATAAAAACAAAAATAAACAAATGGGACTTAATGAAACTTAAAAGCTTTTGCAAAGCAAAGGAAACTATAAACAAGATGAAAAGACAGCCCTCAGAATGGGAGAAAATATTTGCAAATGAAGCAACGGACAAAGGATTAATCTCCAAAATATACAAGTAGCTCATGCAGCTCAGTATCTAAAAAACAAACAACCCACTCCATAAATGGGCAGAAGACCTAAACAGACATTTCTCCAAAGAAGATATACAGATTGCCAACAAACTCATGAAAGGATGCTCAACATCACTAATCATTAGAGAAATGCAAATCAAAACTATAATGAGGTATCACCTCACACCAGTCAGAATGGGCATCATCACAAAATCTACAAACAATAAATGCTGGAGAGGGTGTGGAGAAAAGGGAGCCCTCGTGCACTGTTGGTGAGAATGTAAATTGATACAGCCATTATGGAGAACAGTATGGACATTCCTTAAAAAACTAAAATTAGAACTACCATACGACCCAGCAATCCCACTACTGGGCATATATCTTGAGAAAACCATAATTGAAAAAGAGACATGTACTATACAATATTAATTGCAGCTCTATTTACAATAGCCAGGACATGGAAACAACCTAAGTGTTCATTGACAGATGAATGGATAAAGAAGATGTGGCACATATATACAATGGCATATTACTCGGCCATAAAAAGAAATGAAATTGAGTTATTTGTAATGAGGTGGATGGACCTAGAGACTGTCATACTGAGTGAAGTAAGTCAGAAAGAGAAAAATAAATATCGTATGCTAACATATATAAATGGAATCTAAAAAGAAAACAAAAAAATTATTCTGAAGAACCTAGGGACAGGACAGGAATAAAAACGCAGACGTAGAGAATGGACTTGAGGACACGGGGAGGGGGAAGGGTAAGGTGGGATGAAGTGAGAGAGTGGCATGGATTTATATATACTAACAAATGTAAAATAGATAGCTAGTGGGAAGCAGATGCATAGTACAGGGAGATTAGCTCTGTGCTTTGTGACCACCTAGAGGGGTGGGATAGGGAGGGTGGGAGGGAGACGCCAGAGGGAGGAGATATGGGGAAATATGTGTATGTATAGGATTCACTTTGTTATAAAGCAGAAACTAACACACCATTGTAAAGCAGTTATACTCCAATAAAGATGTTAAAAATAATATTAATTAATTAATTAAAAGATAAATAAATAACTGAAGTTTGGAAAGTTCCATACAAGTGGTGGAAATTAGGAAAAGTGGGATGAACAACACAAGTCAATCGTGTGGGCTAGGAAGGAGGAGAAAAGAGAAGGGGTTTGTAAGTTGGTATAACTTGATAGCAGCTGGGCTTTGATGCAGAAAAGATGGGTCTGTTTGGTGTGGTAGGGAGAGCCCACAGTTTCTTTTCCTTCTTCCCTGCCTGTCTCCCTTCCTTCTTCCTTACGCAGAAGGAACCTCAAATGTCAGCAGTCTTATCACAGTGAAAGACAGAGACAGATGAAAATGGCATTGAACCAGGGGATTTAGAGAGATTAGCTTTCATATTCCCTAATTGTTTTAAGCTATTGGGCGTGTGAAAGTTTTATTGGTTGTGGTCAAGTCACATAAAGTACTGGTGTCATCAAAGAGTTATTTCTACCTTTCCCAGGTTACTTTTTATTTAAAATGATTTGTCTAAATCTTCAGAATGTTTAGATTTAAAATGTTGATCATCTGATTTCCACCCTTGATGTGAATGATTTTCATGTTCAAGGAAGACAATATCTCAACACATGTATTAAAGTTAGTTTCTCACCAACCCACCCTCAAAGGACAAAGAAAGCAAAAGCTGAGATGTGGGGGGGAACGTCTACGTTTAAATTGATTTAATTAAATTGATTTAATCATAACCGAGTAATGGTTGGGTCCTCACTGTAGGATAGTTAGCATATCAGCATTTGGCATGAGAAGAGCCACTTGAATTAAATATTTCTAAAGACTTCTGATGTTTCAGGTACTGATAATGTCTTACTGCTGTTGTGAAAAATCTACTGTTGAATCTCTCTTTCTCTCTCTATTGCTGTGCTCTCCCTGCCCCCTCAAATGTTATAAAGAAACCAAGGCCTTGGAAGTCTTATTAAAGTTAATCAAAGGACTGACAAAAACAAGAAAGTAACTTAACTATATTATTGATAGGTAACTTTCATAACAAAAATGAATTTAATACCAGTATAATAATCTTCTCCAAAAGCTTGAATTAATCATCAATAATATGGAATGTGTATATAAAAAATACTGTGGGAATACTTTGAAACTGATCTAATTTTCTTTTAAGAGGTGAAGACCTTGATAATGTTATCAAAGTGAATCCCAAAGAAAGTGAAAACACCACTGGGTAAGACTGATTAGTATCTTTAAATCTGATTTCTGTAAGTGACAATAAGATAAAATGATTTGGCATTTTAACTTTAGAAATGTGTTTTACTGGCATGGAATCGGATAATAATGATAGGCCACATGACCTTTCCTCCTTGCTCCCAATAAAATTGCTTATTTTTGAAGAATTGCTCCAATGTTTAATAGTAAGTTGCCTTTTCTCCCAGATTTTGATTTGGTTTTAGGGGTGAGTTACTGAATTGAATTTCTTTGGATCTAAAGAAAGCACAATCTTGACAATATTTTAAAAGTGGATCTCCAAAATGACAATGATAGCCAAGAGTGAGTGTTGACTAAAACTACTGAAAATCAACTTCTTTGAGCATGGTGGTCTCAGAAGGCAGCCCAGGGGAGGGGCTGGGCAGATACACACACTGGGAGGAAGAACATCCCACCACTTCTCTTCTTCAGGACTATGTTGACAAGGCAGCAGTACTTAATCACGATACCTCTGCCATCTTCCACTGCCCACTTTGGGTTCGAGCTATGCCCCTTTTGGTATTACTCAGTTCATTTTAATGGAGGTGACATGTGTCTCCCCAAGAAGTGTCATTAATTTTCCTACCATGTAAGGTATTTTTTCTTGCTCTTATAATTCACCATAATCTAATTATATTTTAAAAGGGGGAATGGTTGCGTTTATATGAAGACATATATTTTTTAAATTATTTTTCATATTGTTAAACTATTATCATCTTTTACATTATTCTTATTATTTAAAAACAGAATAGGCAATTATATCTGATTTGTTAGATGGAAATTTACATTCTATCTGGATCCAGTATAGAACTTTATCTAACTCAGCATTACTTCAGTGTCACCCATCTGGGGTGTTCTAACAAGATGTATCTGAGGGCAAAGCTGATTTTGTTAAATAACAAGTTTCACGTACACTTATGCATTTTGAGAATGAAACAAAAACATCATATGTTTCTTGTTGGTAAATTAAGAAACTTAAATGGTCTTCAGCTCAAGAAGTAAGAGAAGAATTTTCATTTGCATTTAGAGCTTTAAAAATTACATTGATAGAGAACGTGTATACTTACCACTTCTTAATTTTGCCAATCATTGTTCACTTGATCAGTGTTTTATTTTAATGACATTCATTAAAACTCATTTCCTTATTCAAAGGAAAGAAGACCTCAATGGGCTTATTAAAGAGAATCCTGAAACAAATAAAAATATCAAGGGGTAAGTAATTTAAAGCTTTTTATTTCTCCTTTGGCATTTATAAACACATTGGAATTCTGAGTGCTTGCATTCAGGAGAGCAAATTGAAATTCAAACCGAACTGAACTCTTTTTTTCCACATACGTCATATTAAGCAATTCTATATGAGTGATACACAGAGTGACCTCTTGCGTTTTATTCTCAGGTGACATTTGCTATAAGGTAGATTTTGAGAAATTAAATGAGAATTTGACTACCCTCCTCTACTATTTATTTCTTTGTGTGTAAGTGTATGTGTGTGTGTGTGTGTGTGTGTGTGAGTCTGTATGTGTATGTGCATGTGTAAATAGTGTGTTACGTATAAATGTGTGTATATATTAGTGTATATGTATAAGTGTGTTGGTATAAGTGTATGTGTGTGTATTAATCAGGGTTCTCCAGAGAAACAGAACAATAGAATAGAGAGAGAGAGAGAGAGAGAGAGAGAGAGATTTATTATAAGGAATTGGCACATGCCCTTCTGGAGGCTGAGAAGTCTCAAGACCCATCGTTGGCAAGCTGGAGACCCAAGAGAGACAATAGTAGTTCCAGTTCAAGTTTGAAGGCCTGAGGACCAAGAGAGCCCATGGTTAAGTTCCAGTCCAAGGGCAAGAGAACAAGGTCTTAGGTCAAGCAGTCAGGCAGGCAAAGTCTCTTCTTAACTCAGCATTTGGTTCTATTCAGTCTTTCAGCTGCTTGGCTATGGCCCACCCATGTTAAGGACGGCCATCTGCTTTACTCAGTCTACAGATTCGCATGTTAATCTCATCCCAAAACACTCACAGACACACCTGGAATAATATTTGACGAAATATCTGGGCACTCTGTGGCCCAGTCAAACTGACACATGAAATTAACCATCACAATGCATATATATATATATATATATATATATATAAACGTATGTGTGTATGTATAAGTAGTGTGTGTGTATGTTTGCATAAATAGCATATATAAACAAGTCTGTGTCTGTGGGAGTGTAAGTAGTGTGTGTGGATGTGTTTATGTACAAACTGTGTGTGTACATGTGTACTGTGTTTGTGTGTAGTGTGGGTATGTGTATATAGTGCAGTGTATGTTTAAAGATGAAGAGCTTAACAAAGTGTACCTTGTAAACGAATTACCCTACCCATGAATTGTCAAGTAAATCTGGAAAGCTTATGTCCTCTTGCTTCTTTTTTTATTTTTTAAAAAACAGATGGAACATATCTGAAACTGAGCTTGTTGATGTGTTGCTGAAAAGTATACCGAATAATTCCATGTGGTTTCTTTTGAACTCCTTTCCATTCCATTCACTCAGTACGTGTTATTATGCATTGATTCTAAAATGTGTCACTGATGCCTGCAGGCCCTGTCAGCAGAGCCTGGCTGGCTGAAAGCTGGTGTGTGCTGTCAGGCCGTCCTGTTCTCAGCAGCAGTGTGGTTGCAGGCCCAGTGACCCTATGAGTTGCAGACGTGTACAGTTTTGCAACCGACAGACTGAGAAGAGAGCACTGACTTCCTTGGTTACCTGGGTATTTCAGGGAGGTAACTTGAGGTTGGGAGCAGGGAGTCTAAAAGACCCGGGTTCAAATTCTGGCTCTGTCACTTGCTAGCTGTGTCCCCATGCTTCAGTTTACTCATCTACAAAATAGGGATCATAATACTGTCATGCCTGGCACATAGTAGATACAAATAGTTTTAGCAATGATAAAGATTCACGTGAATTGTGTTTTCTTAATAATTTAGATTCTGTTCAAATATTTAACTTACTTTGACTGTCCAAGAAAAATTCATGTTTTTCCTTTCTAATTTTTATTAAAAAGAGTATTTCAAATCATCACCTATTGTTTTTCATAGGTTGGGGTGTGCGTGTGTGTGCCTATGTGTACACATGTGTAGACACACATGCAAATGTGTGCATTCATGTGTGTATGCTTGTGTGTGCATTCATGCGTGTATGCCTACATGTGTGAGTGCATACGGGTGTGTGTCTGTGCAAACAAGTGAAAATGTGTGTTTGATTGTGTACATGTGTACACATGCTTGTGTGTGCCTAAATATATGTGTGAGTATATACGTGTGCTTTTGTGTGTATATGACTACCTATGTTCATGGTTGTGTATGTGTGTGCTTCCTGGGACCTTTTAGGGACAGTAGTCATCTTTTTTTTTTTTCCTTTACCAAGCATAATTAAATTCTGTAGATCTCTTAAAAGTAAAATAAGATCGTCTCCCTCTCTTATAAAAAACTTTCAATGTTCTCTTATTTCAGGTAGAATAAAGTTCTAAACTTTAGCGATGGCCTTTCACGTGTTCAGTAAAGTCCAGCCAAACTGATCTTTTTTCTATTCCAGGCTCACTTCTGCCTTAACACTTCTGTGTATGCTATTCCCACTTTGGGAAGCTCTATTCCCACATTGTCACGTTCTCAAAGAGATCGTTTCTGACCATTGAATATAATTAAGTCACCACCCCCTCCTTCAACCCCAGCATTGCAGGCACCAGGCACTCTTTTTTACTTTCTTCATAGCATATATTATTATCTGGAAATGTGGCATTCATTTACACATTTGATTGCATATTGCCTGCCACTCATCAAGTTAGAATGGAAGCTTCTTGAGGGCTAAGCCTGTCTGTATTGTTCACAGCTATCCCATAACTTGGGGCCCATAGTAGGCTTTCCATAACTATTTGTGGATAGAAAGAATGCATAAATATTGAAGACATATACACTATGAGGCATTGCTTCCCACAGTTGAGCTCAAAATATTATTTTACATTACTACATTAAATAGCACACTCTTCTTTATTGACTATATGAACTTTAAAATTTAGGAAACCTTATACTGATATGTGCCCTATTTAATATATTTAAAGAGATCAAGGTCTTGACAACACAACCAATACAAATATTACAAGGGAGGAGTTGCAGTGCTTAATGTTATGGAGTTTCTTTTTGAGTACTCAAATCTAGAAGCAGAATCCTGGGAATTTTTTTTCTCAGTCACTAGCATTCAAATTCCACATATTTCATTCAGGCAACAAGGGGTTAAAAAAATCAGCAAAGGGTATTGGTGTAGAATGGTTGTCTCTTTCAGGGTTAATAATTTCATTATTTGCATGAAAAAGGATCAAATTTTTTATTGCTGCTTTTAGCAGGGATGTACACATTCTCAGACATCTGCATACAAGTAAAAACTTGAGTCAACGTCTAGCTGCTTCCAAATATCTATACCTTTGATGTTGCACTGATGCAACCTCAGAGATTTCATGATCAATCTTAGCAGGGCCACAGGGCATGGGGATCCAGAGTGTAAAAGTGCCTTCTGTGGACGTTCTTTACCCATGTGGTATCCTCTGTAGATCAGAGGCACTTTGGCTGGCACTGTGAATGTGGAAAACACATGTAGAAGCAATAGGAAAAGCAAAATTCCATTAAAATCAGAAGCAGATATACTAAAGGGTAATCATAAATTACTGACGTGTTTTCACTGACTACATGGAGTTTTATATTATAGTAAATATAGCTTACATTTCAGAACTTTATAGATTTTAATCTTCCTATTATTTGTTGCCAACACAACTAGTCAAAATTTGTAGTTTTAACACACAGTTATAAGTACCAGCAGCAGATACCAGATTTGTATATCGTGGACTTTAACAAATTGGTATACTTATCTAAATCCAGTGTTTAAATAGAAAATCTGCTAATGAATGTCAATTTTACAAAACTTCTCCAAAGTTCAGAAGTTCCACAGCATGTTGGAAGTTGATAGGTAGAGTTGTGTCTTGTGGAATGTTCCATGAAATGTGTATACAGACTATTACAAAATATGTTTAGTGCACCTGGAAAAGGCTAAGAGCATAGCATTCAATGAATCAAAATAGAGTCCTAGTTCAGTATTTGCTAGTGGCCCTAATGGCTCCAAGATTAAAATATTGTCTCACTGAGTCTCAATGTGTTTCAGAGATATATAAATCCCTACATACTTCTGTGTACCTTTAACAATCTTCAGCTCTTTGGCATGATCTCAGTGAGTGTTCATACTGTTCCTGAGTTTTAATGAATAGTTTTATCATCTTGGTTCTAGTCTATCATTAACCTCATCACGTTTTCTATGCTTTAAAGGGGCCAGAGCCTTGACAATCTCATCAAAGTGACCCCTGAAGTGAACAGAAGTAACCCAGGGTGAGGATTATATCATATCTTTCTTCCTTCCCATCAATTTGTGCATCAAATTCTGCATCAATTTGTGGCTCTCATTAGAGAAGCTATGCTGAAAAATCTGTGGAGTCAGAAAGTCTGAGTTCCATTACTTACTGGCTGGGTGCCTTGGAGCAAGTCCCTCGAACACTGAGCTGAGGCTTCTTTAGTTATAAAATGAGGATCATAATGTCTGTTCCACCTTTGTCATTTGATTATTAAGGATCAAGTGCAATAATGGATATAAAATCCCTTTAACGCAAGAAGGCACTACAAATGGAAATTATTAACAAAATATAGTTTAATTATAGCTATAGGATTATGTAGAATACTGAAAGGGGCTGGCCAGGTGAGAGTTTTTGGCAAATAGTTCCAGAATTGATCTTTTTAACTCAATCTTGCCCTAATTTTATGGTTTTATTTTGACTGTAAATGGGAAACTGAGCTAGTATACCAATGATTTGTATAGAGGTCAAAATTTTTACTCTTTTTTTTTTTTTTTTTTTTTGCGCTACGCGGGCCTCTCACTGTTGTGGCCTCTCCCGTTGTGGAGCACAGGCTCCGGACGCACAGGCCCAGCTGCCATGGCTCACGGGCCCAGCCGCTCCACGGTATGTGGGATCCTCCCGGACCGGGGCACAAACCCATGTCCCCTGCATCGGCAGGCGGACTCTCAACCACTGCGCCACCAGGGAAGCCCAAAAATGTTTACTCTTTTAAATGAAGGGCGTAGACTGGCATTGATTTCTCTCAAAACCTAATCGCAAAATTCATCTTGAGTACGTATATCCTTCAAAGTATTTAGTTGACTTAATTCCATTTTTACTTATTATGTTTTTGTTTGCTTTTTTGTTTAAAGTTCCAAAGACCTCAGTAACCTCATCAAAGTGAACCCAAGAACAGGAAAAAGTGTGCAAGGGCAAGATTGAATACACACCTCTTTTTTTGTTTCACATTAACCAATGCTTAAAAACGTTATTAAATCATCATTTCAGCAGACTGACACTGCTATAGTATCAATGTATCAATGGTAGTTCAAGAAAAACCATGGAACCCCCATGACCTTTTTTGGGTTTTGTTTGTTTGTTTGTTTGTTTTGCGGTACGCGGGCCTCTCACTGTTGTGGCCTCTCGCGTTGCGGAGCACAGGCTCCGGACGCGCAGGTTCAGCGGCCACGGCTCACGGGCCCAGCCACTCCGTGGCATGTGGGATCCTCCCGGACCGGGGCACGAACCCGTGTCCCCTGCATCGGCAGGCGGACTCTCAACCACTGTGCCACCAGGGAAGCCCTGCTTATTAATTTTTTAACACTATTTCATTGGACTGATGTGAGGATTAAATCATATAAATCACGTAAATCACTTAGAACAGTGCCTGGCACATCATGAATTTTCTGAAACCATTAATTATTGTTTATTATTTCTATGCAGTTATCGTTAGGTCCAAATATATATTTTCAGAGTCAACACTGAAAAACTCCAACCCCTTGAGATGATCTCTATTTTAATAAACACTTTATAGTAAAATATTTCTATAATAAAAATGTTTCTCCATTTTAATAAATATTTGAAACCACTTGATGTAAGTTGACCATTTCTCTGATCATTTCTTCCATGTTTTAAAGGGGCCAAAGTCTTGACAATCTCATCAAAGTGGCTCCAGAAATAAACAGAACTAACCAAGGGTGAGGTTTATGGAACTTCTTTCTCCATTTTCTTCTATTCAACCTCGAAAATATGATAAAACTCATTGTCCCATCACAGAGACAGCCAATAATGGGACCCAAAATCAATACCTCTATGTCAGAAACCTAGTCTTCAAGTCCTTATTCAGGGCTCCCTGGTTGTGGATATTTGTGGAGGAATTCCTTAAAATATGGGAATAATCTCTTATCAGTGTGGGATTTGTGTTCCATGTTTGGGATTTCCTCAAAATGAATCGAGTTTCCTCCTGGGATGAAGTATCTTCCCCATACAATTTCTTAGACATAAGCAGCCTAAGAGAAGGTCTTCATGTGAAGAAAATTCTCCTTCCTTTATCCTTCATCATTTTTTGCCTCTTCTCTTATGTTTACACTCAAACAATTCCTAAAGTTGGGAGGTTATTTTTTAAAATTATACTTAGTTTATTGAAATAATAACGAATACAAAGAATGACATTTGTCTTTTATAGAGAGAATTTTCTTTAAGGTACATCGTGTTGAGTAAACAGAGATGTAAAAAAAATCACGAATCTATAAATATATATTGTTACGCTAGTTTGAATGCGAGTTAAATATAAAAGATACCAAGGTATATATTTCCTTTCTGACAGATATTCTATCTTACTTGGTGTATAGGAATTCTATTTTTACAGTAGGTAGATATCATATAAAGTTTATTAGACGAGATCAGGAGTCAGAAAGTTTTGCTTAAAGAGCTAGGTAGTAAATATTTCAGGTTTGGGGGACCAAAACAGTCTCTTTTAACTAGTCAACTAGCAACCATTGATAATACATTGTGAAGGAATGGGCATGGCTGTGTTCCAATAAAACTTTACTTATATAACAAGACTACAGGCTGAATTTAGCCTGAGGACCATAGTTTGCTGACTCCTGGACTAAACAGTATTTCATGTGGGTGAGTGAAGAGGATCAACTCTGAATGTACTTGGAACAGCTTCTGAAACAAAGCCTCCCTTGCATATCTTGTTTTATTCACTTTATGGTTGGACCAAAGATTTTATCATTCTTTTATCTGATTATTTAGTGCTAAATTGTCCTTAGATTTTGTTCACTAAATAAGAACATAACGCATTGCCACTGTCTGAGGGTCAGGTACTGAATCCAGAGACCATGTAATACTTCATGTTACAGATAAAAGAGTCAATGAAAGACAGCTATCCCTTGTCCCTCTTCCAAGATGACTTAGTTTGTAAAGTGAAGATGGCCTTAATGATATGACCTTTCCCGTGCAGTGTGTGAGCCTCGTTTCAGTCCCCACCCTCTGCCATGTATTGCATTAGGTCATGTGTCCATCTCTTCTACTTGGTAGTAAAATTTTTGAATTCAGAGAATACTTATTAGCTGTATAATCTTGGACACATAGTTTAAACTCCTTTAAGCCTCAGCTTCTTTATCTGTAAAGTGGGGATTGTAAGAATTACCTTCTTCATGAATTACCAGAAAAATTATATGCTAGCAAGCTTATGAAGCACTTATTCCTCGAGTACTTATTAGATATTATCTATTGGTATTATTATTACTGTTACTGTTTTTCTTCATTGTTGGATCCTCATTGCACCACTCAATGCTGAGTTCAAAGAAGATACCAAAGAAATTATCTGTTAGGTTGGATTTTATGAAATTGTGACATTCAATAATTTTTGATCCACAAGAGGACAATTTCATATAGTTCAATATAATAGAATGCAATAATTTACATGGAAGGATTTGTACATGATAAAATTAGTTTATAGGTTAATCCTAAAGATTAGTTCAGGGATATAAGCCTTTCCAGTCTTTTTTCTTTTCAGGTTGTATAACAAATTGTCCAATAATAAGGTATATCAAATTAAGCATCTTGTTCAGGCCTTCTGGTGTTAGAGTTGGTATGAAGGCCCAGTACGATAACAGAAACGTCTCTTTAGAGCTATTATTGACTATTTGTTTAGAATAAAAGCAAGTTATATAATCTGAAGTCTTCCTTGTTCTGACTTAGCATTGCATGAAGCATGATTCTGAACTGATTAATATCTTGGAGTAGCCTGAATGTTACATATTAATATTATGTATATTACCTCCATACCTTAGAATCAGGAAATAGCCTCTTTTTTAAAAAGTCCCAGGTTTTTGTTTTGTTTTGTTTCGAGGGGAGGGAAGCAAGGAACACGTGCAAATGACCAACAGCTTAAATTTTTCTCTTGTTCATTACAATCATCAAAAATATTCTTGGAAAACAAGGAGTTTACGAGCAATTTAAATTTGAGGTTGTCTTAAAAGAAATAAGAATAAAACTAAATTAAATTTTCATATATATGTAGTTGTGTAAGAAATGAATTGATAGTAGCCACCTGCTTTTACAGAGGGCTAAAAAAAGAACTCAAGATGAAGTTTTGAATTAACAACAATCACTTGATTCAATATTAAGATTGAAAAAAAATGTACAAATTGTAATTGATTTGACTTGATTTTACCCCCTTATTGAAATTTACAACATTTTTTAGGAACCAGGATCTGAACCATCTTATCAAAGTGACTCCCTCAGCAAAAAAAAGGTAAGCTTATTAAGATTATTGAAGACTCGTGAGCAAGTCTTCAATTTATGCCCCAGAATAAGATTATTTGGCTAAGGACATTTGAAAGGGGACATGAAAAAAATGAGAACAAATTGATTTGTTGTGTATAATAATGGTAGATAGATTTTTTCTTTTATTGTGTTGCTTCAATTTATTACATTATAATATTGTTCAAATTGTAATACTGAAGCAAATTCTGTTTAATGACTATTTGAGAAATTCACTGGACACAACAGTAGCGTAAGTAGGTTATTACTGCAAGTTTATAGTAAATAAACTATAAGTTCATAAAACTGAATAAACCAAAGAATATTGGCTTTCTTCTCTTTCACAAACCCAAGGATTAATAAAAATTAAATGACTCTTCAGAAAATTGGTGACATAACATTCTAATACTTGATTAGAATATTTCTACATGATTTTGATTATACTCCTGTCTTCTTGAAAAGTTAAGACCCATCATTCACTGGAGCAAAAGTTAAGAAAAACGTGACAGAGTAACTCCAAGCTACCTCTCAAGATTATTATGATGATAATGTTGGTGAAAAGCGTTGTGCAGATGTAAGAAATTATTGTGAATAGAGAGAGGAAGGATGTTAGCAGAAGGGAGCATGTGGTTTGGGGTCCAGCTATGGTTTCAATCCTAGTTCACCCTCAGTCATTTCTTAGGTATCTGGCCCAAAGAGGGTCTTAATTTCTATGAAACTCAATTTATTTATAAAGAGAGAATGGTAATATTTAACTCAGTTGTTTTGAGGATTTAAAAAAGATAACTAATATAACTAATATATATAAAGTAGAAACTCGGTAAATTTATCACTTTTTGTCTAGGATCCCATGGAATGATTCACAAGCATCAGAAGAAACAATGCCAGCCATTGTTTCTGATTTCCAACTGAATTTGACCTTTTATTTTATTTTGTTTTAGCAGTGAACAAGATCTTGATGAACTTATTAACGTAAGCCCCAAAGCTGTCAAAAACACAGCCGGGTAAGAGAAGGATGTGATTTATTTACTTTGCTTTGTTTCTCCCTAACTAAGTACAATTTGAATATAAATGACTTGTAATCATTCTATGGGCAAACTGAATATAAATCTTGAAAAGTCATCACAAGTTTTATATGTCCCTGAAAACTTAGATATCTATTTGCTAATGAAAAGAAAGGCAGCTCAAGTAAAGCAATTGAAGGGAGTGATTGGGGTAGAAACATAGCTAGTCTATGCCCTGTTCATGTTTTGTAGTATTGATGTTAATACCTTTGTCTCTGGATTTGGTTAAATTTATGAATGATAGTTAATTTTTTGAAAAGAGCTGGACACCTCATTAGTTGTAAGCAATACCATTCACCTCGTTTTCAGAGGGTGTTTTCTAGTAGTCGGTGGAAATTTTATGAGGTTCATTATTTCTTAGATGGTTTGCTGCTCGCAGCAAAGTAATGTATCTAAAATTTGATAATTCTTTAAGTAGTATCTATAATGATGAAAATGAAATTCACTTTTTGTCTGGTTATATGAAGATTTTTATATCATTATACACTACTATTATATGTATGTACGTATATATTTATATATATATATTTAAGAATGTTTTTATGATTTCACTTTTTTGAGTTTAACTGGTATGTACAAAAATTGCAAAACTTTGGAGATGGAAGGAAGGAACCTCAGAAAACTCATAGCCCAGTTACTATGAACACTTGCAAACCACTGTTCCAGTCAAACCTATTCTATTTACAGAAGAGGAAATTAAGACTCAGAAAGGTTAAGTGATGTGACCAGTGTCACAGAGAAAACTAGTGGAAGACGAATAGTAGTTCTGTGATCTGTTAGGCGGTGAATAATTACTGAGCACCTACTGGGTTTGAAGCTTACAGCTAGGTATCATTAGGTGCACATTAGGTATAATTATAGGCCGTGGATGCCAAAAAGAGAATTCAGTAGACATACTCAATCTTATTAATAGCAAGCAATTATCATAGTTTAAAGCTAATTATGTATTGGGGGCAAAGAGATGGGACTCCAAGACAATAATAGGTTGTCAATTTAATATATTACATTTTGGGACGCTTATGTACTGCTTGCTGAACATAGAATGTATTGTCAGTGAGTTGCATTTAAAAAGAAAAGGAGACATGAAATAGCTAATAAACACGACAGGCAGTAAAATTCACATTCATAGATTCCTAGGGGTAGAAGATGTTAGAGATGGGCAGAGGCTTAGAGATGAACAAATCCAATCTCCCAGTTTTACAAATGAGAACACTGAAGTATTCGGGGCAAAAGTCTCATAATCTTCTGTGAGTTCTTCCAACTCCCAGCCCAACTCCTGGTCTTTAAATCACAGCATGGAGACTTTGATCTTAAAATAGGTGAAAGTTGATTCAGTACCTCAGGAAATAGTGGAAACTATCAAGCTAGGACTTTTGCTCCTGCCATGGGACAGCCTGGAGATGTTCTCTACTACTTTCATAGGGTCACTTGAAATATTACTTCACAGTCTTTGAAGTGACAATGGCACAAATTTGTGCCAATGACCGCAAAACACTTTACAACTTTTGAACTACGTGAAAATAATAATAGCTAAATATTTCAATGTATCCCTATATCCTTAAAGCAAAATAAATGAAAGCAGTAACTTGAGTAGGAAAAACGTTACATTTTTCCTGGATAAAATTTAGATATAAGACTCCTGTGTTTGTAGGATCCAGGGTCTGAAAAAAGCGTCTGTGAGTTTTCAATTCATTAAGTTGCATGATGCTATCAGTCAAGGCAATTCAGGACTGTTACTGAGATCCTAGCTTTATTGACCCAAGGTGTCGTCTTTTTAAGAGAAGTGGTAAAACATAGCACGCGTTTATATATATGTTTTCTAAGCTAGTGTTTCTCAAATTGTGGGTCACATCCCATTAAATGGTCTTGTAATTAATTTAGTGCGCGGCAGTCAGCATTTTTTCCCGGTTAGCTAGAGTGAAGTAGAGCAGAAAACATGAGAGTTCTTACGTAGTGGGTGTCTTATTTTGTGAAATTTATGTTTTATTATGTGCGTGTGTCTGTCTGTCTGACTGAAAACAGAAAGTATTGGGCTGTGATGTAAATTGTATTTTTTAATGAGCTCTATGATGTAGTAGTTTGAATAGCACAGTTCTAAGATTTGGAATGAACCAAGTTTTCTGTACTGAGCAGAACAGTAAAAATGGGAGTTCTCATGTTTCTGTTTGCATTTTTTTATGCAGCTTACTCCTAATTATGCTGGTTGGTGAATATTATATGTAGTTACACTAAAATTTTGTGATTGATTTTATGTATTAAAAGGTTGTGGCCTTTGACATATTATTTCCTCTACAAAGTTTTATTTTTTGTACTTTTTTTCTTTTAATGTATGAAATTATCCTCATTTTAAAGATCGTCTTTCAGGCACAATTTAACTTTATAACAGGTTTTTGTAATCAATTTATACAAGAAAATTTTATTTTGGATAGTTGTCATATGTTTATCATTTCTTTGATAGTGTTTGTAGATACCAGCTGATTATCTTTAATTGATAATATTACTATTGAAGATAATTCAAAACAGTAAACATTCATTTAGGGGCTTTCTGTCTACTGTGGAGATCTGAGAACAAGGATGAAGAGATCAAACTCAGTGAAGCCATGAGCTGGGAAGCAAATTCTATGGAAAGGCTTAGGGGTTGGGGAAGGAAATGCAGACCTTTTTCTCAGGCTTTGATGACTAACCTCTAAGTGGCTCTCCTTCGGTTCCTAACCTTGCATCAGTCTTTTTGAAGAGTAAACCATACTTTATTTTTATATAAGGGAAAAGGACTTTTGGGGGGAAGAAGGTACAGGCAGGTAGCTGCCAAAATTTACTGAAAGCAGGTGTTATCAATCCCAAGATTTCTTGCTATTGTGGGCTCTTCTGTGAATAAATATTATAAAGCGGTTTAGAGGAACACGTTGAAAAATCACTACTTTCCAGCCCTTAGAAGCAAAGTATTATACAGAGGCAATGAGTGATAGCAAACCAGGTGGGAGGAAATACTGTTCTCCGACTGAGGAAAGAAACTGATAGGGTTTCAACTAGGAAGTGTACAGTTATCAGAGTATGTCCCTAATTTACCATGATTTCAGCTTTTTAAGTCATGGTAGAGGAAAGAAAAGTCACAATTTTGATGGATTACTGGAACTCTCTTTGCCAAGACTTATGTTAAGTATAATCCTAGTTTGGGAGTTTCTTATTTTTTAAAAAAATGGTATATTTAGCTGGTGAATATGATTTTTAAAATATCAAGGACCTTAGAATCAGTTTGTATCGTCATACTGTTAAAACATTCCAGAGTAAAAGTGGTCAATCATGAGATGTTTGCTGTGAACTCTGAGTTAGTGTGACCTTGTAGATGGGCTCTGACAATAAGTGTGTGAAGTCAGAGTAATTCTTCTCCTGATCCAACATAATTAGTCCTCCCTGGATTGGTTTGAAAATTTATTTCAAGGGGGTTCTATGCCAAACCAATATGTCTTATACTAAATGATAAACTAGCTAATCCCTTCTTCCAATTCCAGCCACCTTAAACCTGTATTATCTCTAACACAAGCTGCTTTAATTTTTTTTTCCATTTGAAGAAATCAAGATCTTGATAAGCTCATCAAAGTGAATCCTGAAACTCTCTCCAACAACCAAAGGTAATAGAACTGTATTAATTTTTGTGCTTTGGGTAGGAAGAATGTTTTGTTTTATAATTATTTCAAGCACATTTATAACCTTAATGATCTTACCAAAAGAATTTATTTATAATTAACGTGCTTGCATTTTATTTTTCTTTTTAAAGAAACCGGGATCTCAATAACCTCATCAAAGTGAATCCTGAAGTAATCAGAAGCAATCAAAGGTAATCAAATAAAAACAGTCATTTCACATTCTCATGTCTGTTGCCCCTGAGTGGAGTAGATTTATTATATTGCTTTATAGACCTAGCACAAACAAAACAACCTATCACTAATTGGAGTTTATTTTTTTCTCTTTTGAACAGCCAAGCTTTGGACAATCTTATTGAAGTGAAACCTTCACCTCTCAGAAATACTAAGCGGTAAATGACTTTGCCTAACTATCTTGACATGCATTTAAAAAAGAACCCAAGGTTCTAGGTTAGGAATTTCCTTTCTTGCTCGCTTTCTTGCTTTCTTTCTTCTCTTTTTCTAAAAGAAGGCTTTCGTTTTTCTTGAGTGTTCAAATGAGCACACATTTATAACCCATGTGTTTCCTGTCCGCCGAGAATATGCTATACTCTTCTGGAATCAATTGCACTCTTTTGGACTCAGTTTTGTACTTCTAATTTTCACGAAGACAAGTTAGGGTTTGTTGCCTATAGGAGATAGAGTATCAGGACTGATATGAAAAATGAGTGAAATTAAATAAGAGGAAAACATATTTTGGAGAAGCTGGACCAAATCGGTGGTTTACACAGATGCCTACAGAGCATTGGAGCATTGGAAAGGATATTCAGTCTTCAAAATTACAGATCTACAGCTCATGTGGGCTCACAAAATATTCCAGCAGATTTTAACCTTGAACTTCCATTTTGAGTTTTGTAAATATCTTATAATTCACTATCTTTATGTCATATCTTTCACCAAAAGAGCTTATTGATAATGCACCAGAGTGCGTTGTATGAGAAGCCCAGATTGTTCTGCTGACCTGAAATTTTGCCATAATATATAGCTGGGAATTAAAGTCTCAAAATTCTGGGGTGAAGAAAGCAAATTAACATATGGAAAAGTGCTTTGAAGCCACAGGGAGAAAGAGGATAGTGTGACATGCTCATCGGCCTAAATCTTATGGCTTTTTGTTTCCTACATTAGTGGTTCTTTTTTTTTTTTTTTGGAGTATAATTGCTTTACAATGTTGTGTTAGTTTCTACTGTACAATGAAGTGAGTCAGCTGTCTGTATACCTATATCCCTTCCCTCTTGGACCTCCCTCCCACCCCTCCCCCCCCATCCCACCCATGTAGGTTGTCACAGAGAACCGAGCTGAGCTTCCTGTGCTTTATAGCATGCTCCCACTAGCTATCTGTTTTACACATGGGAGTGTATATATGTCAATCCTAGTGTTTTAATTTGCCTTTTCTGTTTGTGTGTTTTTATCACAAGGTGTTGGGGTGTCTGAGGTAGGAAGGTACCAAGGCAATTGAAGAGCAATTGCTAATTAGAGAGCAGTATTTATTGAACACCTCTGGTGTGCCTGGCAATTTATATACATTTAATCCTCACAACAACCAGCCCCATGAGAAATATATTCATGCATGCTATTCTATAGAAGAAGAAACTATAGCTCAAAGATATAAAATAAACTTCTCAAGAAAGAAAACACATCCTGGATCTAAACCCAAGTCCTTCTGATGTCACTGCTGGAAGAACAAAAGATCGGGAGCAAAAAACCCTCAGATTTACCCCTTCTTTCTGTCCTTTATTCTCCTAACAGTCCCTTCCTTTCTAATTCCCCTCCCACCCCTGCAGTTAAAGGACTACAATTAGATACACTTTTTTTCTAGAAAATTATTGTGGAAATGACAGAGAGGAGAGGAAGATTTGTCTTATAGAGATTTTCTAATAACTGAAATAATAGCAGACTTTTGGTGCCGACCCTGCCACTGGTAAGCGTATGGAAATATCTTTGATAAGTAGAAGCATTTCTTCAGAGTGTACTGGTAGGGGCAGATTTTTATTTTTATTAGTAACAGTTTTAGGAGGTTCCCAACCCATGTTGGAAGTGGTTAGGTTTAACAAGTACGTATGGAATAACTAACAGTGGCTACTGTAGCCAACTTCTCCCTTAGCGGCTGTTTCCATAAACTGTAGCGCCCTCTGTCTGTCTCTCTCTCTCCCCCACTTCTGTTCCCTCCTTCCTCCTCTCCCTCCTCCCTTTCCCCTTCTTCTGACTTTTGCCTCCTTCCCTTCCTCCTTCTGCAAATGCACTATGTTGACAGATAATGGTAACTTTCTCATAAGAGTTTTGCCTTTTGTTTATTAGAAGAGGCTAATTTCATAAAAGTAATTTGTATTTCAGCAACTCCTAACAAAGTATCTATAAGAAGAGGACATTTTCCTTATACAGATAGGATTACTATAAAAAAGAAATTTAAAAATATTGACCATCATGTTGTTTTCAGATGGCAGCCTTTTCTAAGGATTTATTTTTAAACTTTTTATTGAGGTATAGTTGATGTATAATATGATATAAATTACAGGTATATGATATAGTGATTCACAATTTTAAAGGTTATACTCCACTTATAGTTATTACAAACTATTTGCCACATTCTCCATATCATAGAATATATCCTTGTAGCTTATTGTATACCTAATGGTTTGTACCTCTCAATTGCCTACCCCTATGTTGCCCCTCTCCCCCTTGCCTCTCCCCACTGGTAACCACTCGTTTGTTCTGTATATCAGATGGCAGCTTGATCCACAAATCTAACCTAAGTGATGTCTGACTATTCTTTAGTAGTTACACCAGATTTGATGATAATCAGCCAGGATGTTCAAGAATTACTGCAGAACAAACAGGAAAGACTAAGCTGCCTATTTGAAAAAAGTGACTTCATTCAATATGTTCAGTCACCTGTATCTGCAATGTATTTATGTGGCCCACTTGATTTTAATGGGTAAAGAGAGGGGGCATTTTAACATGACTCCCAGTAGGAATAACAGCCACAAGGCACTTTTACATCCAATTCAATGTGACAGGAGCACTGATTATTTAATAGTATAACAGCAGTGAATCAGAGTTCCTTTTATGTGACTTTGCTGACATTTCCAGCAGCTGTATATTTAATTCACAGTTAGGGGTGGAATAAATTTCAGTCATGGATCAGAATGTAAGCAGGTGTCCCTGAGCTCTTTCTAGGAACACAACAACTTGAGCAAATGCAGATGTGTACAGAATTTTCATTTATTCAGGAAGAAACTGTGAATTTTAGCAATGACAGTTTCACATTTTCATGAACCAACATTAAAGGGGGATATTCAATTATCGGTAGCCTATAAACTGCTGCTCCCACGTAAAGATTGAAAAACATCTAGTGATACAGGTCTTTACAGTTAGAAAAGGCAACCTTCATCTAAAGCAGAAAAAATATTCTGAACTATTTGTAGTATTATACGGCCATCTTTATAAGGGCTTCCTATTTGCTAAGACATACCTTGTTAATATCCCAATAAGAAGTTTCCTTCCTATCTTCCTATTGAATATTTCTCATACTTCTGCTCAAGACAGAGCGCTGGAGGTGGGAGGTAACCTTGACTCTTTCCATTGCTTCATTCCCCATAATCAGTAGGTCACTCTGGATGCTTCTCCTAGTGATCTCAGGAACCGAGACATTTCATCATCCCAACTGCTACTATGGCCCAGCTTACTGTTAAGTCTCCTCACTGGTTCCTCTGCTGTCTCTGGTACCTTCTGCCCTTCAATCTGTCTGCCATGCTGTAGAGTGATCTTCTTAAAACACAAATCTGATCCTGTCCTTCCTCTGATGAAATCCTCCAGTGGCTTCACATTGCCACTGGACAACAGTGTACCCCTTAACCTGGTTTCCAAAGCTCGCCATGATGTTGCCTCCACAGGCCTCCCCAGCCCCATTCCTTATGCTCCACCCACAAGCAAAGCCCACCCACACACCCCCTGACATGAGCACGCCTCGCTCCTCTGTCATCGCTGCTGCATGGATAACTGCTACTTATCCTTTAGGTGTCAGCTTAGGTGTCTTTTACTCAGGCTCTGGGAAGCCCAACCTGACCCATCACTTCTGCATCAGGTCATTCTGGATGTTCTCAAGCTCTCTGTTCTTCTGTCCTATGGTATTTGTCTCTTGGCATTATTATTTAATAATCTCTCATCCACTATTGGATTTTTTAAGGGCAAAGATTGGATCTCTCTTGCTCATGTCTTTATCTACAATTCATGGCACAATGCTTGGCACGTATTAGGTGCTTAATAAGTATTCTCTGAGTTACAAACTAAATTTCAAAACTAATCAAGACCTGTGATCATCCAACTAGACAAAGCCCATTGCCTTATAACTCTAACACTCTGAGCCCCATGAGTGAAACTAGACTGGAGGGATCTGATATCCTATGACTTGTCTCCTTGCTTAAGCCAAAAACCCTATTTTGAAACATAATCTCAATGAACCATAGTGAATGAGAGCCACTGAAATTCTTGGTCATATCTTATATTTAAAATACCTAAATTGATCATTTTCTCTATGGACCTGTTAATTTCTTTAATATAAAATCTTTAAGACTCCCTCATTGAACAAATTATGAAAATATGTAAAGCTGGGACCATTTTGCAAATTCAGTAGAGTTGAAGAATTATAGCAGTTATCTCACTGTATTCTACACTCCCTTCAGAGAGATAAATATTCCTTTGAACTAAAGCTTAAAGCCTTAGTTTTAGTTCTTGGCATAAAAGAAGTACCATAGTAAATTTTCTATATGGAGGTTTTTAATTTTGCGAATGTGTTTGATACTCTGCAAAAACGATGTAAGTGAGCCGGAGAGAGAGAAACATATTGCAGCATTTGATAAATACCTCCCACACCTTCATAAGAGAGGAAGAGAAGTTGGGAGTGAGCTGATAACTTTCTTTCATGTAGAGCATATCCTAGGAAAAGTTGTGTTATAAGAGACATAATAAGCCTTGGTCCCCAGAATCTCTATTTTTTTCTTTAATCTGCTCTGCAAGGGAGTATTATATTCCTTAATGGGGCAGTAGAAAATAATTTACATGATTATAACATAGATAAATGTTCATATTCAAAATGTATGCTATGACTCTACATAACAGATAACTCATATCTTCTCCCAAACATTGTGTAGTCTATGTAAAGAAAAGCATTTTCAGTTGCTATGGTTAACAAAATTTCTTTTTAGCATTTCTCTCTGTATCCACAGAGAACTGGTGGTTTTTCTTGAAGTTAATTCCAACTGCTCATAAAATCACAAAATTATAAGGTCTTCCACTGAACTGCCACAGAAAAGGTTTGGAATCAAGCCTTTGTTTGACCCTGCAGCGTTTGGCTGGGCTTCTATAAAAATCTATTTTTCACACTTTGACTCACAGCTCTTCATCTTCTACCACAGTGTAAAAGACACGATAAGATAGATGTAGTCTTAATTAAAGAATAAAAATTTATTTTTACATTCTTCAACTTGGGAAGTTTATGGGCAATCTGAACTTCTTTTATTGGATCTCCAAATCTAGCTGATGACATCAATCAGGGTGAACACCAGAGTAAATCCACATTTTGTACTTTTCATGATCTGGAACTTTTAATTTTGCTTTAAATATTAGTATAAAATATTCAGAATAAAATCTTATAATCCATTCTACCAAACTTGATGTGTGGCACTGTTTAATAAAAACAGCAAAAATTCTATGAACCCCCTAATAACATGGTTTACTCAATGATTCACAATTATATCCCTTTGGGAGTGTGCTTCTTTGAAGACAAGCATACGTTCCAGTTTTGAGTTATCTACGTACAGTGGTTGGATTTGCAGGATTCTGGTTTCTCCTCCCTGCTTAGATCTAAATCCATTTCTGCTCTCCCTCACAATAGCTAGGGTCCAAAAGACTTGGGTACTGGGCGTGAGGAGGTGGGGTGGTATAGGCAGATCAAAGATGCAGTATCTGCAGCAGCCAGGAGTGGAAAGTGTCAGAGCAGGTGAGGGCATCCAGCATCAGGCTGAGAAACTAAACATAACCATGTCATGAGGGCAGAAGCAAATGTGTATTTGGTTGCTAGGGCTGCCATAACAAGAACCACAGCCTGGGTGGCTTAAAAGAGAAATTAATTTTCTCACCGTCTGGAAGCTAGAAATCCAAGATCAGTATGTCAGTAGGGTTGGCTCCTTCTGAAGGTCCAGAGGGAAGGATCTATTCCAGGCCTCTCTCCTTGGCTGGTAGAGGGCTATCTTTACCCTCTGTCTTCACATTGTTATCCATCTGTGTGTGTATCTGAGCCTAAATTTCCTCTTCTTATAAAGCTACCAATCATATTGGATTAGGGCCCACCCTAATGACTTCATTTGAACTCGATTTTTTCTGGCGTTAGGACTTCAACGTAGAAATTTGGTGGGAGGGCAAAATTCAACCCCTAAGGAAATGTCCCAAAATAAGGAAACAAAGCCTTGGTTGGGAGCTGTGTGAAAAAAAGGAAAGAAATATGTGCAATTCAGGGGTGAAATAAGGCAGGTTCTAGGTGATTGACGCAAATGGAGGTGAAATGTCCATCACCGTCTCTTCTGAACTTTTTCTGAGAGGTTATTGTGCACACTCTGTACCTAGATGTGGCCGAAGCTGACTGATAAAGGTTCAGGGTCTAATATCTTTTCCTTGGGGTCCCTTTCAGGTCTTTTCCCAGAGCTGGGTAAGGTAGCATCGATTTCTACCAGAGAAGGGGAAAAAAGAGAATTTAAATTAATTTAAGGCCACAAGTATTTTCGGAGCAGCTACTGTGTGCAAGGCCATGTTAGGCATGGTAATGTGATTTTACTCTCAAGTCATAATGAAAAGCACCAGCTTCCTTAAAAAATGTCACTCAGTTCATCCAAGGTTAGCTTTGGAGGGAGAATCACTTCCTGGGACAGAATTCTAATTCCCCAAAATTCACATTTCCTGGTGATCTCTCACTGTTTGCCATTGCCAACCGTCCCTGTTTGGCATTCCTGGGAAACTGGATTATGGAATATCATGATAATCCACTTAATTTTTATTCCATTATCCCCAAGTATTTGGTAAAGTACTATTGTATTTTAAAATGTTACGGGGAGGATCATTTAATGCTCAGGCTATTAAGATAGTATGGTAACCCCTGAGGTCAAGAAGGTGACTCTAGTAATAGGGAAGGACCATCACGGGTTAGGTGAATGCAAAGCCTGCTGTCTCTGTTTCTAGATTTGAAAGATGCGATCTGGGAGGTCTCCTCACACAGTTCTAGTAGTTCTGTTGAAGAAGTCAGTTTTGAATTTTACATCATTCAGACTGCAGAATCAAATGATTTTGATACTTCTGAGCTACTTCTGAAATCCTGTACTTTTTACATATATTAATGGGCATATTTTCTACTATAACTCACATTAAAAAATAATTTAACTAATTTCTACATTTTAAAAGATGTGCAGCTAGTATTTTATTTTATTTTGTTTTGTTTTTAATAGATCTTTATTGGAGTACAGCTGCTTCACAATACTGTGTTAGTTTCTGTTGCACAACAAAGCGAATCAACCATATGCATACACGTCCCCATATCCCCTCCCTCCTGTGTCTCCCTCCCATCTTCCCTATCCCACCCCTATAGATGGACACAAAGCACCGAGCTGATCTTCCTGTGCTATGCTGCTGCTTCCCACCAGCCAACTATTTTACATTCGGTAGTATATATATGTTGATGTTACTCTCACTTTGCCCCAGCTTCACCCTCCCACCCCATGTCCTCAAGTCCATTCTCTATGTCTACCTCTTTATTCCTGCCCTGCAACTAGGTTCATCGATAACCAATTTTTTTTTTTTAGATTCCATATATATGTGTTAGCATACAGTATTTGTTTTTCTCTTTCTGACTTACTTCACTCTGTATGACAGACTCTAGGTCCACCCACCTCACTACAAATAACTCAATTTCGTTTCTTTTTATGGCTGAGTAATATTCCAATGTATATATGAGCCACATCTTCTTTCCCCGTTCATCTGTCGATGGACACTTAGGTTGCTTCCATGTCTTGGCTATTGAAAATAGTGCTGCAATGAATACTGTGGTACATGACTCTTTTTGAATTATGGTTTTCTCAAGGTATATGCCTAGTAGTGGGATTGCTGGGTCATATGGTAGTTCTATTTTTAGTTTTTTAAGGAACCTCCATACTGTTTTCCATAGTGATTGTATCAATTTACATTCCCACCAACAGTGCAGAGAGTTGCCTTTTCTCCACACCCTCTCCAGCATTTACTGTTTCTAGATTTTTTGATAATGGCCATTCTGACAGGTAGAGGTGATACCTCATTGTACTTTTGATTTGCATTTCTCTAATAATTAGTGATGTTGAGCATCTTTTCATATGCCTCTTGGCCATTTGTATGTCTTCCTGGTGAAATGTCTATTTAGGTCTTCTGCCCATTTTTTAACTGGATTGTTTGGGTTTTTGATAATGAGCTCCATGAGCTGTTTGTATATTTTAGAGACTAATCCTTTGTCTGTTGTTTCATTTGCTCATATCTTCTCCCATTCTGTGGGTTGTATTTTTGTCTTGTTATGGTTTCCTTTGCTGTGCAAAAGCTTTTAAGTTTAATTAAGTCCCATTTGTTTATTTTTGTTTTTATTTCCATTACTCTAGGAGGTGGGTCAAAAAAGATCTTGCTGTGGTTTATGTCAAAGGGTGTTTTTCCTATGTTTTCCTCTAAGATTTTTATAGTGTCTGGTCTTACATTTAAGTCTTTAATCCATTTGGAGTTTATTTTTGTATATGGTGTTAGGTAGTGTTCTAATTTCATTCTTTTACATGTAACTGTCCTGTTTTCCCAACACCACTATTGAAGATGCTGTCTTTTCTCCATCATATAGTCGTGCCTCCTTTGTCATAAAGTAGGTGACCATATGTGTGTGGGTTTATCTCTGGGCTTTCTATCCTGTTCCATTGATCTATATTTCTGTTTTTGTGCCAGTACCATATTGTCTTGATTACTGTAGGTTTGTGGTATAGTTTGAAGTCGGGGACCCTGATTCCTCCAACTCTGCTTTTCTTTCTCAAGATTACTTTGGCTATTCAGGGTCTTTTGTGTTTCCATACAAATTGTGAAATTTTTTGTTCTAGTTCTGTGAAGAATGCCATTGGTCATTTCATAGAGATTGCATTGAATCTGTAGATTGCTTTGGGTAGTATAGTCATTTTCTCATTGTTGATTCTTCCCATTTAAGAACATGGTATATCTCTCCATCTGTTTGTATCATCTTTAATTTCTTTCATCAGTGTCTTATAGTTTTCTGCATACAGGTCTTTTGTCTCCTTAGGCAGGTTTATTCCTAGGTATTTTATTCTTTTTCTTGCAATGGTAAATGGGAGTGTTTCCTTAAATTCTCTTTCTGATTTTTCATTGTTGGTGTATAGGAATGCCTGAGATGTCTGTGCATTAATTTTGTATCCTGCAACCTTACCGAATTCATTGATTAGTTCTAGTAGTTTTTTGGTGGCATCTTTAGGATTTTCTACGTATGGTATCATACCATCAACAAACAGTGACAATTTTACTTCTTCTTTTCCAATTTGTATTCCTTTTATTTCTTTTTTCCTCTCTGATTGCTGTGGCTAGGACTTCCAAAACTATGTTGAGTAAAAGTGGCGAGAATGGACCTCCTTGTCTTGTTCCTGATCTTATGGAAATGCTTTCAGTTTTTCACCATTGAGTATGATGCTTGCTGTGGCTTTGTCATATACGGCCTTTATTATGTTTAGGTAAGTTCCCTCTATACCCATTTTCTGGAGAGCTTTTATCATAAATCGGTGTTGAATTTCGTCAAAAGCTTTTTCTGCATCTATTGAGATGATCATTTGGTTTTTATTCCTTAATTTGTAAATGTGGTGTATCACATTGACTGATTTGCGTATACTGAAGAATCCTTGCATCCCTGGGATAAATCCCACTTGATCATGGTGTATGATCCTTTTAATGTGCTATTGGATTCTGTTTGCTAGTATTTTGTTCAGGATTTTTGCATCTATGTTCATCAGTGATATTGGTGTATAATTTTCCTTTTTTGTGATATCTTTTTCTGGTTTTGGTATCAGGGTGATTGTGGCTTTGTAGAATGAATTTGGGAGTGTTTCTCCCTCTGCAATTTTTTGGAAGAGTTTGAGAAGGATGGGTGTTAGCTCTTCTCTAAATGTTTGATAGAATTCACCTGTGAAGCCATCTGGTCCTGAACTTTTGTTTGTTGTAAGATTTTTAATTATGGTTTCAATTTCATTACTTGTGATAGGTCTGTTTATATTTTCTAATTCTTCCTGGTTCAGTCTTGGAAAATTGTACCTTTCCAAGAATTTGTCCATTTCTTCCAGGTTGTCCATTTTATCGGCATATAGTTGTTTGTAGTAATCTCTCATGATCCTTTGTATTTCTGCAGTGTCAGTTGATACTTCTATTTCATTTCTAATTCTGTTGATCTGAGTCTTCTCCCTTTTTTTCTTGTTGAGTCTGGCTAAGGGTTTATCAATTTTGTTTATCTTCTCAAAGAACCAGCTTTTAGTTTTATTGATCTTTGCTATTGTTTTCTTCGTTTCTATTTCATTTATTTCTGCTCTGATCTTTATGATTTCTTTCCTTGTACTGACTTTGAGTTTTCTTTGTTCTTCTTTCTCTTTTAAGTGTAGGCTTATATTGTTTATGGGATTTTTCTTGTTTCTTGAGGTGAGATTGTATTGTTATAAACTTCCCTCTTAGAACTGCTTTTGCTGTGTCCCATAGGTTTTGGGTCATTGTGTTTTCGTTGTCATTTGTTTCTATGTATTATTTGATTTCTTCTTTGATTTCTTCAGTGATCTCTTGATTATTTAGTAACGCACTGTTTAGCCTCCATGTATTTGTGTTATTTACAGTTTTTTTCCTGTAATTGATTTCCAGTCTCAAAGCATTGTGGTCAGAAAAGATGCTTGATACGATTTCAGTTTTCTAAGGCTTGATTTGTGACCCAAGATGTGATCTATCTATCTATCTATCTATCAGCAACTGAGAGAAAGTGTAATCTGCCACTTTTGGGTGGAATGTTCTCTAAATATCAATTAGGTCTGTCTGGTCTATTGTGTCATTTAAAGCTTGTGTTTCCTTATTTATTTTCTGTTTGGATGATCTGTCCATTGGCGTAAGTGGAGTGTTAAAGTCCCCTACTATTATTGTGTTACTGTTGATTCCTCCTTTCATGGTTGTTAGAATTTGCCTTATGTATTGAGGTGCTCCTATTTTGTGTTCATAAACATTTATAATTGTTATATCTTCTTCTTGGATTGATCCTTTGATCATTATGTAGTGTCCCTCCTTATCTCTTGTAACAGCCTTTATCTTAAAGTCTATTTTATCTGATACGAGTATTGCTACTCCAGTTTTCTTTTGATTTCCATTTGCATGGAATATCTTTTTCCATCCCCTCACTTTCAGTTTGTATGTGTCCCTAGGTCTGAAGTGGGTCTATTATAGACAGCATATATATGGGTCTTGTTTTTGTATCTATTCAGCCAGTCTCTCTCCTTTGGTTGGGGCATTTAATCCATTTACATTCAAGGTTATTATCAATATGTATGTTCCTATTACCATTTTCTTAATTGTTTTGAGTTTGTTTTGGGGGGTCTTTTTCTTCTGCTGTGTTTCCCACCTAGAGAAGTTCCTTTAGCATTTGTTGTAAAGCTTGTCTGGTGGTGCTGAATTCTCTTAGCCTTTGCTTGTCTGAAAAACTTTTGATTTCTCCATCGAATCTGAATGTGATCCTTGCTGGGTAGAGTAATCTTGGTTGTGGGTTTTGCTCTTTCATCACTTTAAGTATATCCTGCCACTCCCTTCTGGCCTGCAGAGTTTCTGCTGAAAAATCAGCTGATAACTTAATGGGGATTCCTTTGTATGTTATTTGTTGCTTTTCCCTTGCTGCTTTTAATATTTTTCTTTGAATTTAATTTTTGTTAGTTTGATTAATATGTGTCTTGGTGTGTTTTTCCTAGGGTTTATCCTGTCTGGGACTCTCTGTGCTTCCTGACTTGGGTGACTATTTCCTTTCCCATGTTAGGGAAGTTTTCAACTCTAATCTCTTCAAATATTTTCTCAGACCCTTTCTTTTTCTCTTCTTCTTCTGGGACCCCTATAATTTGAATGTTGGTGCATTTAGTGTTGTCCCAGAGGTCTCTGAGATTGTCTTCAATTCTTTTCATTCTTTTTTCTGTATTCTGCTCCTCAGCAGTTATTTCCACCATTTTGCCTTCCAGCTCACTTATTCATTCTTCTGCCTCAGTTATTCTGTTATTGATTCCTTCTAGTGTATTTTTCATTGCAGTTATTGTGTTGTTCATCTCTGTTTGTTTGTTCTTTAGTTCTCTAGATCTTTGTTAAACATTTTTCATATTTTCTCAATCCATGCCTCCATTCTATTTCTGAGATTCTGGATCATCTTTAATATCATTACTCTGAATTCTTTTTCAGGTAGATTGCCTATTTCCTCTTCATTTATTTGGTCTTGTAGGTTTATACCTTTTTCTTTCATCTGTGGCATATTTTTTTACCGTCTCTTTTTTCTTTTCTTTTTTTTTTTTGAGTAGGATTGTGTTCCTGTCTTACTGGTTGTTTAGCCTGAGGCTTCCAACACTGGAGTTTGTAGGCCATTGGCTAGAGCTGGGTCTTGGTGCTGAGATGCGGAACTCCGTGAGACCTCACTCCAGTGAATATTCCCTGGGGTCTTTCTCTGTTAGTCCAGTGGTTTGGACTCAGAGCTCCCACTGCAGGAGCTTTGGCCCCGGGCTTGTGAACCAAGACCCCACAAGCCACCTGGGGCAGCAAAAAATAAAGAAAAAAACAGAGTAAAAAATAACATTAGACTAGGAAACTAACAGATATGTTAGGAGAATATAAAATAAAAAGATAATTGAATCAACAACCAGAAGGTACATCAGTACCACAATAGTAAAAAAGAGGAGGGGGGAAAAGAAAAAAAAAAAAAGGCCTTGGCTATGGAGGGCAGGGCCTAAGCAAGGGCAAGGTTTGGATGGTGGGCAGGGCCAATGCTCAGGACCCACAGGGCTGGAAAAGGCCCTGGGGGCTGTGGTGGGTGAGGCTTAGGCTCAAGGAACAGCAGGGGCCCAGGCATGTCCCCCACCCCTGGTCTCAGAGAGCAGGGGGCCTCACCTGGGAGCCCAGCAGGCTTCCTGAGCTTGAGTAGGAGGGGCAAATGCCCTCCTCTCCTCTCCTCCTCCAGCCTCGGAGGGCCCCTCCCTCCTGCCTCTCTTGATCTCCCCAGCCTCCGTCCTATGCCCCCAAAGACCCACGCAGCCTGGAGGGGGCTTTGGAGGGCAGGGGATGGCCTAGGAGCTCAGCAGCCTCCCCAGGACTGAGTGGGTGTGGCAATGAACCTCCACTCCTCTCCCGCTCCTCTTGGAGGGCCCCTCCTGCCTGCCTCCTGATCTCCCAGGCCCGCAGCTAGTATTTTAAATGTGAGGTTTAAGTGTAGCTATGGAATGCTGCTTAATTAGCATATTTATCACTTATTGATGGCTTGGATGTTATATAAAAGGAGTATTAAATCTCATCCCACATAAATATGAGGACTTTTATGTTATTATTCATCCTTATCAATATTAATTTTGTGAGTCAGAGTCCCTACACTGATTCTGTGTAAAAGAACCTTACTTGAAATCTGCTATTCAGGACTGGAAAAGGGAGATTTATGAAAACAGGAGTTAACTCTAAAGATGTGAAAGTTAGGGCAGAAATAAAAATGAAAATATAGTCCCTCGGAATTCTGGAATCCATAGTGCCTAGTGCTGTGTCACTACACTTCTGTTAATTATCACTTATTTATTCTTACTCAGTTCAGTCACAACTGTAGTCATTGTGCCTATAAATTTTATTTACATTAACTCATTTATTCTCACTGCAACCTTATGAAATTAGATATTATTATCCTAGTTTACAAAAGGAAGCTTAGAAAGGTTGACTAACTTGCCCAAGAAAGTAGGAGAAGAAATGGCCTTGCTCTGACTCCTAAACCATCCTGCTAACCAATAGCATTGGTGACAAGGCTTTTCCAAACTCATGGAAAAAAATTAAGAACTACCAGCGTAATAGCAAATATATAAATAATTAATATATATATATATAACATACCAGAGAATATTGTATCTCATGAAGGTGTGTCAAATCATTATTGTAGCCCATGATTTAAGAATGTAATTGTCCCATTTATCCTCCACATTATGAATTGTTTGTTCAAATTTGGGGTTGACTTCTCATATTTCTGTCATGCAAAAAGCTGGAATGAAGGCTCTAATTAAATATTTAAGAGTTGATTTCAGATGGGCAGGTGGCTCAGCCTCAAGCCTTGACTCTTTTACAAATTAGTCAATTGACCTTGGAAAATTCACTTAGCTGTTCTGAGCCCCATATGCTGTCCTGCAAGATTTTGTGAGATCTGAATGAGATAACCCACGTGGAAATACACAAGTTAGTACTTTGTGATGCAAAGTAAGTATTCATTCAAAGTTAGCCGAATGTGAATATCAATCAGTTGTTTCTTTTCAGACCAGATTTCTCAAACCTTCCAAAAAATTAGTTCTTTATTTCTCTCTCATAACGTAATCCATGCTCATACTTGAGTTGCATAGGACATATGGTTCGATGTCAGATTTTCAATGTCCATATTCTTAAAGACCACAAATGACTATGTTTAAATTTTTGCACTGATCTAAAAATTTTTTATTCTAATGTTTATTTCCTAAAATTGTATGTAATTACATCATATATATATATAAAATATTTTTTTTCCTATAGAGACCAGGACCTAGAAAATTTAATTGAAGTAAATTCCAATATGTCTAAGAGTAAAAATGAAAGGTAAGGCTTATTATAATTTACATTTTTCTTATGAATTCCATATGAGCCTTCATAAATTATATAACCTTGAAAGATTTTCTGAGAAGTTGAACTGTACTGTGATATTTAAATATAAACACCATATGAATATGAAAAACAATATACAGGGTACTTAATAACTGATTTGGAAAAAAGTTAGCAAAATTTGAATTCTGTTGGAATTTCTGACTAAGGGCCTGCTGTTCAATGGCTTACTGTAAAAGGCATCATGGAAATTCAGTGCTCTGCACATGGGCTGTGAAGATTTATTTTTACTTACTGTTGCTTGGTAGGTTTTCAGCGGTGCAGAAAGCACTCTGGGAATCTCTTCCTTGGATACGTAGTGCTAAAAGAATGCACAAATTCATCACAGCCGCAAAACAGGACCTAATTTTGGAATTTCTTTACATCACAGAGAATACCAGCTTTAAAACTGTTGTACTTTGTTTCTTTTACAACGAAGGTTAGGATAGAAGCTATACTTCATTGTTGTTACAGATTGTTTAAATTAGGAAAGAATTTTAAAAGTCTTCCATGTTTAGCAATTCTTCTCCCAACACATGGGAGGACCCTAGAAGCAATAAGTTTCTATTTTTAACCTTCCTAAGATACAGCTGCCTTTTCTGTTTAAAAGAAAAAAAAAAAGTTTATGTAAAGAAATGATATTGTTGATATCAAGTGAAGAGAGTAGAAAAGTAGGAAAAGAGCTGGCTCAATGTTTGGTCTGTTTTTCATATCTCTTAAAGGCTCTTGCATATAAGAGGTAGGTAGTTTCTTTCTGTTCCCTTAATTCCCCAAATCATCCTCTGCCTTCTCTTTTTGTGATCCCAAGCAAGCCTCTGATAGAATGAGGGAGGATACATTTTCAGTAGGATCCACTATTTTGGGAACAGTATTGGGCTTACAATTAACCAAGCTCATTCAAATATTATTTGGAAATGATCCAGATTAAAAAATGACAAGTAAATGAGGAGGTATAATTAAGGAACTTTTCACTGAATATGACTTGAGAGGTGTTTCAGTTTGAGTTAGGCTTTCTCATGAAACAGGGTTTTATTGGAAAGATTAATGAGGAAATGGAAATTCAAGGACAGGAATGGTAGCATGGCCGGGCTTCACGGAGGCCTGCACTGGAAGGTTGTTCATTCTTGACCAGAGGACATTCCATCAGGAATCCCCAGACATTAACCTTAGTTCTTGGTCATTGTCAGTTCTTTGTTGCCTATTTTTGTTGCCTTTGTTGCCTATTCTTTGCTGCCTATTTTTCTCCTGCTCTTCCCTCTACCTATTGGTTTCCTTATTCTCTGCTCTGTAGCTGTTTGATAACCAAGAACTTTAGCTGCCTCTCCTTCCTCGTAACTTCACCTTCCTCTAGCTTTCCAAGGTCTGGCCTCCTTCAGCAAGGCGGTGTGGTTGTGGCCATCTGTGTAGAAGAGGCTGTGGGATGGAAAACACCGTGGCTGTAACGTGCACACACTCTCCTTTACTTTCCTGCAATTTCATCTGTGCCTCTTTCCTAACATAACCCAACAATCACACGTACATTCACAAATGCACCCCGTCTCTCCAGCGGGATGGTGATCATCACAGTCAGTTACTATGTCTGGAGGCCTTAACCACCACTGCAAAATCATTTGCTCATCCCTGAGTTCTGTGTTCAGATGTTATTCATTCTTCTTCAGTTCTATCCAAATCCTGTACAGGATCTGTCTCCAAATTAAATGGAAAATGTAGATACTGTCCCAGCCCTGAAAGAACAACTGTAATAAAAGTTCTCACGTGGAAAAAAAAAAAGTGGAAAAAAGAAATCTCTGGGCCCAATTTTGCACCCATATAATGTTGGCTACAGAAAAGAAAGTTTACTTGACTCTCAAAATGGGTAAAAATTTAACAGAAAGAAAATTGAGGGTCAGAGAGTAAGAGACTTGATCAGGTGCAGAAAGTTCGTAAATTAGAGAGGTATCCTGGCCTCAAGTCCTCTCTTTATTTTTCCACAGGAGAATTCTGCTATTTTTAAATTTTATTTATTTTTATTGAAGTATAGTTATTGTACAATGCTGTGTTAGTTTCAAGTGTACAGAAAAGTGACTCAGTTATATGTATATATATATATATATAATATACTCTTTTTCAGATTCTTTTCCATTATAGATATTATAGGATATTGAGTAGACTTCCCTGTGCTATATAGTAGGTCCTTGTTGATTATCTATTTTATATATAGTACTGTGTATGTGTTAATCTCAAAGTCCTAATTTATCTCCTGCCCCCCCACTCCACTATCACCTTTGGTACCAATAAGACTTTTTTTTGTATATTTAAAACCTGTAATTTTTACAAGAGCTCAAAACCTTGATAGTTTTATAGAAGTAAACCCTATCACATACAACAGTTCAAAATGGTAAACTCTTACTAAGCTTTTAGTCTTCATGCAAAAGAGATTTATAAAGTTTGCAGTGACATGGGTATTTATCAGTTGAAATTATTTTATGCTGTTTAAAGTCAAGTTGCCAATGTTAAGTCAAATAGGACAATGGAAATCTAAATAAGAGTCATAGGCCAATCTGTTAAACTGACACTTGATTTACTTTATTTACTTTATGAATGTATTCACTTTGTATAGTAATTGGATGTCCACATAGATACATGCTTTCTGATTAGTATATTCACAGAGTTGTACAACCATCATTACAATCACTTTTACAACATTTTCATCACCTCAAAAAGAAACCCAATGCCCAGTAGCAGTCACACATCATTTTCCCCCAACCCCTTAGCTCTGGACGACTACTAAGCTACTTTCTGGCTCTTTAAATTTCCTATTCCGGACATTTCATATAAATGGAATCATAAAATATGTGGTCCTTTGTGACTGGCTTTTTTCACTTGGAATAATGTTTTCAAGGTTCACCCATGTTGTAGCATGTCTCAGTATTCCATTTCTTTTTATTGCCAAATGATAGTCTACTGTGTGAATGTACTACATTTTGTTTATCTATTTATCAATTGATGGGCATTTGGATTGTCTCCACTGTTGGCTTGTAATTCACTCTTATGAACAATGCCGCTATAAACATTCATATATAAGTTTTTGTGTAGAGTGTGTTTATTTCTCTTGGGTAAATACCTAGGGAGTGAAATTGTTGAATCCTACAGTAACTCCATTTGAAGAACTTCCAGACTGTTTTTTAAATCAGCTGTACCATTTGATGTTCTCACTAGCAGTGTATGAAGGTTCTAGATAGTTAAATTTTCAAGGTGAACTTCCACCGCAGAAAACATTTTCTCAAGTGTAATTCCATTTGGAATTTTGTAAGTTCCAACACAATATTTGGTTTTATAGTTTATGGAGTTATTTAATTAAGAAACAAAATTGTGACCGTTGATTGCAAGTTACAATTCAGCAATTTGTTTCAATGAAGGGTAACGTCTTAACAATAAAGCCATCAAGCAAAAAACATTGTCAGTCATAAGTTCTTCTTTAGGAATATTATTCAAGGCATCTAAGGAATAGTTTGGTGGAGAGTTCTCTATTGCACTGGTTCCCACATTTTATTTATATCAGACTCACCTGCTAATCCAGGGCCCACACTTTGAGAACCAGTGCTCTTTTGGGTAAGATGTCAGGCTGCCTCTAAGGTAGTGGTTCTCAATCTTGACTTGTATGTGAGACTTACTGGAGAGGTTTAAAAGACTGCAAATGCCCAAGCCATACGCCAAACCAATTAAACCAAATTCAACGTAAGAATTTTGGCAGGACACAGTTCAATCCTTATCAGAACTGTTTACAAATTATTTCACTTTCCTATCTGCAGATTTTGCAAATTGGTGATATTTGATTTTATCTTTCTGAGGACAATACAGACACATTTCACACTCATTGACAACCTTTGTCCTTTGAAACTATTTGCTAAAATTGGGTTTTGTATTATATACTATATGATTTGAATATTTCCAAACAATTCACAGCTAGTTTCATTTTTCTGGAATGACATATTCTAATGATTGTATTAGAAAATCTTCTACTTTCTCATTACTTAGCGTCATTTTAACTCAGCTGTAAAACATCTGTTTTGTGAAATATCTGTCTTAAAACTAGAAGATGGTTTTCCGTATGCCAGAGTTGATACTATGTGAACAGATGTTTTCTTCTTCTTTAAGAGCTACCTGGAAATGGAAGGAACAGGCCAGTCAAGAATGATAAATCATGATCAAGATCTAAATCCTCCTCTTGGTCTTTATGTCTCTCCTATATCAGAGTTTACTAACACAGGGGAGGAAAAAGAGCTAAAGCTTTCACTACTCCTGCATTAAAATTTTCCTCTGTCTCATAGGAAAAAGCAAATATGCCTGCACTTTGTTAAGCATAGTGACATTTTTAGATTAGCAGAAATCTAGGTCAAAGTTCTTTTGCAATCTTCAAAGTACTGTTTTACATTAAAAACAAAATGGAAACTGGAATTTCTCAGAGGAACCCCTGGATAATTTTCATTAAACTGATAAACTGTCAGATATGTTGTACATGAAAAACTTTCTAAGATGGCACTGCTGCTGTGAAAATATTACGGGAACCAATTTCAGATGGTTCCTACCATCTGATAAAAAAGTATTGATAAAAAAGTATTCTGTCTTAGTGTTAGATAATGTGACACATGCCTGTAGATGATTCCTAAAGGTAAGATAGTGGTCTCTGTGGAGGAGTAAAGTCGTACATGTATTCTATTTGTGTATCTGTGCAGAAAACAGGCAAACAAGAAAGAGGTTCACTGTATATTTTTAAAAGTTCATTGAACAGAATTTTAATAAAACAAAAACCTTCTATGTGGCCTTGATTTTAAGTGCCAAATATTTGCATTTGCTTTCTCAGGCAAGATGGCCAAGTTAGTGGGTCTACTGAGGCTTTAATCAGCCCATCTTCTAGAACCACTGCCTACTCTTACGAAGCACAGAAGACGCTCAGGTACTGTGGTCAATTATAAAACAACTGACAGGACTATTCTCCTTCTGTTTTTTTTTTTTTTCTCCTTCTGTGTTTTAAAGAAAACATCCACATACAACCTGATCCTTCCTTTGAAATGCAGAAATTTTTAATTTTACCAGTGGCTAAGCAGGCTTATACAAAGGTGTTGAGTAAACATCTTGGTCACTGGTAAGTTGTCAATTATGAATAATGAGTGTAAACTGTGATTTTTCCTTAAAAAGTCTATATTTTTTTTAAAAAGCATGATTGAGACATTGGCATTGACATTCTTTAAGTAGATTTAAAGGTTTCATTAAATCAGATGTTATCATGATCGTTAATTAAGGTCCACTTTTTGTTTGAGATTTGTGGGGAAAGCAATGGTTTGGAAATATGAATGGGACATCAGAGAAATAGACACTAAAACATGTTACAGGAATATTCAAAATAATCATCGTGCTGTACAACAGACTTATTGAGTGACCGATTTTCATAATAGTATTCTGGAAGTAGGCCAAGGTACTTCTGGAAGTTAAGACAAAATGGGAGACATAAATAAATTTTGCAGAAATGGATTGATACCACTTTAACATTCGTATTTTAAAGGTAATAGTTTAGAAGGACTATATGAGCATTATTGTTTTCATTGGATTGGATAATTGCCTTGTTAATTTGATTATCCTGTAAACACACTTTAAACATGAAGTAAAATGGTTTGTATTGCAGCTCCAATGCTGAAACCAGGCATGCAGGACCAAAGGATACTGTTGTGTACACAAGGACGTATGCGGAGAATAGGTACTGGAAATTTATTTGAAGTATTTTGCTATATATATTTTATAATTTTGAAATAATCTGTGTTTAAGAAGGAATGCCATTATTTTAGGGTATGCTTGCTTTTTTCAAATAGCAGAATGTTTAAGAGTATATCAAGTTCTTTATATAAATAAATATATAATTCTTTATAATCTTTCCACTATTAAGTAGTTGTCAAATAATCATACAATTTCATTGAATGGACTAAAAAATATTTTAATATAGCACGTGTATACATAATAGGATAGTTATTTGAAAGTTGTCACATAAACATACATGCCCATAATAAGCTTTATAAAATTACACAAGTATTGCTATGCTAATTTGGAGTCACACTTTAATTAAATGGTTCTATCGACTGTTGTTTACCTCTAATCTGAAATAAGGGGTATAACTTTTAGTAAATAAGCTCTGGCCCACAAAATCTGCTGCTTGATGTGATGGATGTTGAGGAAAATGTCACACAAGGTCAGGGATTCACAAGTCATTCGATTTTGCAGAGTATAAAAACAAGAGTTGGCCTAATTGTGTTGTAGGGTAATGGTGGGGCATTCAGATGTGGATATACACACGCGTGTGTCAATCATCGCCCATTTCAAAGAGGCCAGAGAGCAGAGTATGGGGGCGGGGCTCCCAGAAATTCGAGGTGCGTTCGATTTGAGCAACCTTCCCCCCAAAAGGGATTCCTCAAACCCCAAAGTAAGTTACCTTGTAAAATGCAACCTCAACTTTGATTTTGCTGCTTAATCCAATTCTCCCTAAAATCTACACCGACAGTGCAGTATGTATTAGACCAGAGGCCCTAGAATCAGAGTTGGGATTGAATCTTAGTTTGTCATTTACTGACTATGTGGCCTCAGCAAAACTACTTAACTTCAGTTTTCTGTCTCAATTCAAGTCTCAATTTTCTGACCAATAAAATGGGAATAATTTTATATGTATCAGGCATAAATATGTGCGAACTTTTATTTAGCATTGTGGGCTATGTGTTCCGTAAAGTAGATTCTATTTCTAACAGCAGTCTGCCTACGGGCAGTTTGGAGGGAGAGAAGGATTTCTCATTAAAAAATCCCAAGTGAGGGCTATCACTGTATGAAATAATAGGAACATATTGCTTCTGGTCCTAATATGCTCCCAGGTAGTGTAGGTACTGGGGAAGCAGTTATGGACAGTCAGCTGGTTAGTGCACTGCAAACTTCATTTGTCTCCAGGAGAAAGTGACGTTTACAAACTGGAGCAGAAAGGGAACAAAGAGGACTTTTAAAAGTTACAATATTTTTGCTTTCATTCTAAATGATTCCTGGATGTTTTCAAGCAAATATAAAAACTTCCAAAGCTTCCTCTAAAAGTTCAGGAGTGTTTCTCTACGTGAATGGTGTCTGTCTATATTTGCCTGCACTGGCTCGTGCTTTGTGTATATTCTTTATGTGAGGCTACAGATAGCTTTCTTTTAGTAAAAATAAGGGAGGTGCAAGTATAAACTTCATGAAAAACAATAACTGCTTTTCCTGCTTACACTTGTTCTTGCACTCTCCTTGCCCCATTCTTTATTTATCTTGGTGAATATGTCAACTTATGTCAACTTGGAGGTTTCTTGCATATCAATACTTCTCCAGATTTTAAAAAAAAAAGAGTCAGTACATTGTCCTGGCTTGTAACATCCCAAAGAATAATAATAATGAGGCTGTGTGAGTGGGTGTGTGTGTGCTTCCTTGCCTGCATAGAGGTATATACTTCAATATCAGGGGAACAGCCCAATTCTCACATGTCCATATGTGTTTGTTTCTAGTAAATCACCAAAGGATAGATATCAGGAGAGTATCTCTGGAAAATACATACAAACCATTTATTCGACTTCAGATAGGTGAGTATGTCTGTATTTCCGTACATAAAAGTATATACACACACATATAAACATATGTATTTTTATATATTATAGATAATATATGTGTGTACATACTTTATAAATATACATTTTATTATGTATGCGTATATGTATTTATATATAATATATATTTACATATCTTCATTATGTATATAGCACTGAAATATATATGTACACATTCTTGTAGTCCATTGAACTTGGAGATGACATTCCTGACAGCGGTTATATTGGTGATCGTATGAGTGGAACAAAGAACAGCAACCTCTGCATCTAGGAACTTGCTCCTTGACTTCCTGGCTGTTGTTCTTTGATTTTGATGTACTTTATTCCAGTAGAGCTTTCTGTGCCTTACAGCTGCCTCCCAGGCAAGTGTCTCTGCTGTTGGTGATCCCAGGAGTCCCCAGTACTGCCACATTATTAGCATCTAGGCTTCATTGCATCCCTAGACCGTGCCCTCAGCCCTCCCTCCTTGCGGTTTTCCAAAGCCAGCTCACCTTACAAACAGCTGCGTGAATGTGCCGCTGTGACCCACTAGGGCCCATGCTCAGTTCCCAGGAAGGAGGTTAGGGTGAGCATCAATTTAGTGCCGGTAAACTGACCTCAGGTTTTTGCTCTTGATTACTCTCTTTTACCATTTTATGCTCAGTCGGGTAAATAGGTGACACTCCTGAGACTGTGGCCTGCAGACTTCCAGCGGAGGAAATAAAAATAATTAGCATTTCAGTCCAACCACTGGAAACCAGCTTAATGCAAATGTCCGGTATTCTATGGAAGGTATTTCTGTATTGCAGGGGGTGGAAATATGGCTCACTGAGGGTCACGACATATCTTTTTTTTTTTTTTTTTTTTTTTGCTGTACGCGGGCCTCTCACAGCTGTGGCCTCTCCTGTTGCGGAGCACAGGCTCCGGACGTGCAGGCTCAGCAGCCATGGCTCACGGGCCCAGCCGCTCCGCGGCATGTGGGATCTTCCCGGACCAGGGCACGAACCCGTGTCCCCTGCATCTGCAGGCGGACTCTCAACCACTGTGCCACCAGGGAAGCCCCCATATCTTATTTTTATGCACAGCCTCAGCTTGTAATGCAGTCCTTGGCACCTAACAGATACTCAATAAATTATTCCTGAATAAACAAACCTATGTTCCATTTACTAAGGGAAACATAGGTGGGCCAGGCATCAGAATTACATCCTCTTTTTGTCACTTTTTTTAAGATCTTCAATTACCAAGGCTCTTCTTAGTGTCTTGCCTTTAAGTCACACCTCTTTGATGTGACTATAGGAGCACCACAAGTACTGCTTAGATAACCAAAACACCAGAGCTAGGTTTTTCATAATGCTCTGAAAAGACCTTTGACTAAGTATGATCTTTTTTTTTTTTTTTGGTCACAAGGCACAGCTTTGTTCCATGACCAGGGATCAAACCCAGGTCCCTGGCAGTAAGAGCATGGAGTCCTAGCCACTGGAACACCAGAGAATTCCTGACTAAGTATCATCTTAATAAGGATAACACCAACACCAGAGCTTTCCCTGGGCTCATATTTTTATTGTTAAGGAAGAAAAGCATTCTACATTAAAGTGTTGCTCTCGAAGTGAAGAATTTCACTCCTGTTCCTCAAGTGATCCTTGAAACTTTTTTAGTAATCAGAGCAAAAGTCAATTCTCCGTTAAAACTGGTTAGTCCAGCAAACTTTTTCTGTTGATCATTGTGTGAAATTAGCTGCATCCCCACAGTTCTTACCTAAGCACATCAATCCCATAACGTGACCAGTGCCCCTTTACAAGGTAAATACCAAATTCCTCTGTACATGATTTATGGGCCTTCAGAACCTGATCCTGCTGAATATTGACTGATGTTCAATCACTCCAGCCCCCCTCATTGTGTGGCACCTTGGTACATCCTGTTCACTCTGCTTGGAACCCCTCCATCACGCCCCTCCCCACCTCACTGAGCTCCCCTTGAGAGCTCCTTCACCCTCAAGCTTTAACTCAGATGGCACTTATGCTGACAAGCCTTTCCTGCTTCACCCCAGGGATAAGCTGCTCCACTGGCTGTGTTCTCCTAACTCTTGTCACACATCCATAAATATGTGGTGACCATCCAATCACACACCTGGCTACCCTAGTGGAAAGAAGGCTTCTCATTGGAGGAGACTCTCTCACTCTTCTTTATATTCCCAGCTCCTGTCTCAGTGTCTCTGGAATGGAAGAATGCTAGAGAGTGGCAGTTTTTACTCTGGAAGTGCTCACAGTCTAACATGGGAAATTTAAGTGTGTGGGTACCTACATATGCATATATGTGAAAAATGCATAGGGAACTATTTGCCCGGAATATGTAAGCAAGTACCTAGAGAGATCATTGAAAGAGGGAAATATTTATTTATGTACATAAGGGAAGAAGAGATTACTAGAATGACTGAGAGTATAAAATGAAACAAGGTTTATCTACTCCAATCCCTTTCCTCTCTTACCCACTCCTCCCCTCAACTTTCCCTCCTCTCTGCTTCTAGTCCTGCACTCAATGACAGGATCGATTGTGGTTTCTGGGCATGACTAGTTCTTTCTAACCCAGCGAGCCCAGTCAGTCTCACAAGCAGGCCCAGAGGTAGCATAGGGCTCTGTGGCCGCTCTGCCTTCATTCAGATCCCGCCTCTGCCACTCACTGGCTGCGTGACTTACCCTTCTGTGCCTCAGCTTTCTCTTCTGTAAAATAATGATAAAAATAAGAGTACCTGCTTCTCAGAGATGTTATGAAGAATAAACGAGTTGATAGTGCGTGGAAAGCAAAGTGCGTGGAAAATGCACTGCACATATTAAGTATATTAGCACTATTAAGTATTAGCTATTTGTGTGTGTGTGTGTGTGTGGTACGTGGGCCTCTCACTGTTGTGGCCTCTTCCATTGTGGAGCACAGGCTCTGGACGCGCAGGCTTAGCGGCCATGGCTCACAGGCCCAGCCGCTCCGCGGCATGTGGGATCTTCCCGGACCGGGTCACGAACCCGTGTCCCCTGCATCGGCAGGCGGACTCTCAACCACTGCGCCACCAGGGAAGCCCAAATATTAGCTATTTTTATTTCACCACCCCGGTATGTATCCTACTTTGGAAATTTCAGGCTTGTTTGCTAACACCCTGAGACTAGTAAACTCTGCAAGGTGCTAATTAAGACTGTCCTAAGACCTTCCAAATGGAAAAGAATCAAGTAGTTATTGGTCTTTCTTAAGACTCTGGCGTGACCCAAGGTCTTTTGGACTTGCTGATCATTTATTTATTATTGAACATTATTTTTCCAAAGTAAATAGCAAAGCTCTTTTTTCCCCATCAAATTTGTGGTGAGATTATATCATATTGGAGAATTTTTGTCATGAAAGGGCCCCCAATATTCTGAGTCTTACAATGACACCAAGAGAAGTGGCCTAGGGGAGCGTTTTAGTGACTCTAGACCCTAGAATCTAGGTTATCCATCATTTGTGAATTCACCAACACATTCTTGAATGGATTTCTATTTTTGTCCTATAGAATGTTTTGAGAGTTAAATTTTTATATTAATCTGCAGCATAAATTTTCTATGATATAAGTACATTAATAATTCAAAACCCTCTTCTAGCTTCAAGGGGTACTTATGACCTAGTTCAGTTAGAAAACTGTGAACATCTTTGTCTGCCCAGATGCACTTTTGATTGCTAATGAATTAATAATCTGAGACTTTCCTTCATGTTAATTCTTTGATATCATTTTGAAATAACTAGAAGAATCAATCCCTTATCCTGCTATCCTAGGATAAGTAAATCCTCAGCTTTCCTTGATTTTTACACAATTTACTACAGTATCAACACAATTAACATATCATTTCCGTACGACTTTATGGGGAATACATCTGTCTTTTGCATCATGACAAATTTATTTTTAATTGCTTACATCTCTATAGGTCTGTCATTGAAATGGATAGGTGCACTTACTGTCGAAAACCCTTGGGCACAGAAGCTAAGATGATTTTAAATGAATTACAAATTTGCTGCCATTCCACTTGCTTCAAGGTAAGGCTATGTTTATTGCATTTAACTCAATATAAAATTGCATAATGATTGGAATAAAGATAATTATTTAATGAAATATATGAGATGAAGTTAAAGCTTTCAGAAACACTGTCATGCACATTAATAATGCTCTATTTAAACATTTCTCAGAGTTCTACAGCCTAAACCTCCAAGGTTTATAATTACTCTCTTGGCTTTAGGCTTAAAAGTTGATTATTGACACATTTATAACTCTTACCCTACAGATTGAACTCTGTAAAAAGATAAACACTTGCTCTCTTTAGAAAAGTTTTTGCAGCATTTTCATAAATCATGCATTACATAAAATATATAATGAAATCTGAAAAGGCAAAGAAATTGTTGAGAAGAAAGCTAGCATCTCCTTACATTATGAAATTAGGACCAATGGGCTTAACAATAGTTGAAACTCAGTCTGCTTTTGAGAGCATGATTAATTCTAATTAAATGTGGCTTAGTATAATAATAAAGCGTACATAGTAGAATGCGTCACAGTTTGTGTTTTTATATGCTATTTCTTTTACTTTTCACAAAAACATTCCGTAGGTCAACAATATAGATTTTGGTGTAACTGGGTGAGCACTTAACTAGGAACCTGAAGACTTGAGCTGGAGTTCTAACTGACACTAATTGAGGCCATGTGACTTTGGACATCATCTAAATTAGCTTAGCCTCAGTTTCCTCATCTGTAAAATGAAGTAGCTGATTAGACCAGTGGTTTCCAACCCTGGATGCATATTATAATTGTCTGGGGAGATTAGGAGAAAAATAGAATGCTTGGGACCAGCCCCAATTACATCAAGAATCTTAGAGATGACTGCTGGGCGTTGGTATTTTTACAATCTCCTTAGATAGATCTAACAGGCAGCCAGTTTAAGAACCACAGCCTAAATCTATGGGTCCCTTCTAGTGCTGATATTCTATGACTGATACAAATTATCTAATTCAGTTAAGTAGATGTAATACTTTGACAATTGATTGCTTCTCCTTAAATTAGCTTCAGAAAGTGACACAAAGCAAGAAGAAATATGATGCCTCATTTTGAGCAAATAAAATCCAAAAGGCCCTCATATATAGAATTCTATATAAAATGTAATCTGAAAATTTCATAATTATTTAATTATGACAGTAAAATTTCCTTTTAATTATTAAGTTTACTCAATGAAACAAAAGTTAGTCTATAGCTCCTCATTTAAAATTATTATGCAGAAAGTTTTTTAAAAGAAGAAAATTCTCCTGATTATTGCTTTTGGTAAATAGGAATAATTTCCATTTATTATATTTTGGATGATTTATTTCCATTTTCAATTTAATTATAAAATACTACTGAGAATAAAAATGTCCCCACACTCCTAGGAAAAGACAGATTATTCTATAGCCATAATAATAGAGAACCATCTGAACTGGCTTAAACATGTCAAACTGATCTATGACAATTTGCGTCAGTGAACTTGAAAGTCAGCCAGTTGGCAGTGAACTTGCTCCAGTGAGCACAGGTCTAAGGCAGATGTCAACCCTTTCCTTCCTCTTTAACCAACACAACTTGAAACAAACTTCCCCCTAAACCCTGCATAGGATCAGAAGTTCGTTTTGCTCAATGACGCTATACCCGGACAGAATAGCTCTCCCTTAGTAAGCAAACAATAAATGCACTTTGTGTTTTTGTTTACGATATCCAGTGGTGATCTTGTCTTTGGCATAACCAATTTCTGAAAATGTATATCTACTCTGTTGTGAGTTACGTAGCGACTTCAGTGGTATATATGCCCTGAAATGCACACCTCCATAGTAGAGAGATTTATGAGAGGATTTATTTGAAAAGTTCGGTGTGTGGATCACAGACAAGTAAGTATACTCTTATTTTCCCTCTGGGTTCTCTTGAGGCTTCATCTGAGTGTTGCTATGAAGGATGGTACTGAATAAAGTAAAAGTTTTGTTTGTTTTTTTTGTTTTGTTTTGCGGTACGCGGGCCTCTCACTGTTGTGGCGTCTCCCTTTGCGGAGCACAGGCTCCGGACGCGCAGGCTCAGCGGCCATGGCTCACGGGCCCAGCCGCTCCGCGGCATGTGGGATCCTCCCGGACCGGGGCACGAACCCGTGTCCCCTGCATCGGCAGGCGGACTCTCAACCACTGCGCCACCAGGGAAGCCCCCCAAAAGTTTTTTTTTTTTTTTTTTTTTTTTTTAATGCTGTTACGCCAAGAAACTAAACTTCATATATAATGTAAACTTTATACATTCTGTTTAGTGTGAAATATGCAAACAACCTTTGGAAAACCTACAAGCCGGTGACAGTGTTTGGATTTATAAACAGACAATACATTGTGAATCTTGCTACTCTCAAGTTGTAGGTAAGTGTTAAGCTCTGTAAGGAACCATCACTAACATTAATGAACTTTTAATATTGATGAAAGATCTCAAAGCTAAAAAGTATTTTCTTAATTATAGTAAAAATTCAGCTGCAGATAACATGGTGGCATTTCACTTTATGGTATAAAAATCAGTCAACATTTATATTTTCTTCTGATGTCAGACCAGACATAGATACAACTAAGCAAAAGTCATTTATTTTAGGAAATTTTCCATTTTTTCCAAACAAAAACAGATTTTCTTTGCTCTACTGATCGGTGGAGTTGAAGTGCATTTCTGTGAATGACCTTTACATTTGCACTGGAATATACTTTTTTTAAATGTAATTTGGTTATTATACTAAATGCCTTTTAATGTTATTTTTAAACAGAAAATTTAGAGTTAATGGTGTACAATTTTATATTAATGTTATTTTTAAACGGAAAATTTAGAGTTAATGGTGTAGAATTCTATATTGCATATAACATTTGAGTATTTTTTTTTACCTTTAAGACCAACTTTACTATAATTTGGATACCTAATTAGCATAAATGTTGTGAGAAGAAACATTAAGGGTCTGCATTTTTAACTCATATTTTCAATAAGCTTAGCATGAAAGCTGTAAATGTTGATTTAAAAGATGTGTACAGTGCACAGTAAGCTAGCAATATAAAATCCTATGAAACTTCATTGTAAAGCTAGTATCAACATTTAATTTTTGCTTCAATAGTAAGTAGGTAGAATAACCATGATGATATTGGGGAGCTGGTCAACAGCACTGTGTGAAAGGCAAGTTGCCTGCTGGTGGTGAATGAAAACGGAGCATTTGCGATTTTTACACGGGATCCAAAATATGGAATTTAGAGACAAATGTGTGATATTAATGAGGTACCGAGAGGCTACATCTGGAAAATACTCTGAAAAATATTCAGAAAGCCATGTTCCATCAGGCTGCAGAATCAATGACAAGAACAAAGCTAATTATATTCATACTTGGCCTTCTATTTTCTGCTTTCCCCAGCCAGTTCTCATATTTCTTTTTTTTTTTTCCTAATCGAGCAGCCTTATCAGGATCCATTGTTACATCAAGGGGCCTTGATGTGCATGGTGCAGCTCTAAAACTTGCAGTCCCGGGAGTCCATGATACGGTTTAGGAGATGTGGTTACCAAAGCACTCAGAAGTCTTTGTGTTTTCTTCCCGGTGTGCATTTTTATAGTATATTTAAGTTGTCAAGACATGACTCTCAGGCATGTCATAAATATGAGCACAGGGCATTGGTACTTTGTATTCACGGTATGACGAAAAGCCATGCCACAGTGATGAATGCAGTAGGAGGTGAAAGTAAAATGCTTAACCCACCACTACCCCCTTGATGAGTAATTATTTATTTTTAAAACTTTAGTTATAGTCTTATTTTTGTACTGAATTTGTACATCTAACTTATTTTCTTTAAATTTTTCAGCAAAGTGGATTCAGTAATTCTGGCACATGAAAACCAAGATGAAAGCATTCACTAAGGAGTTAAAATTTTTGTTGTAAGAACATATAATCTAGAAAAGCTTTTACACCAAAGATTGACTCTGGTATAGAATTAACAACTCTGCTATTGCATAAATAATCTAATTGCCTCCACTAAGGTCACATACATAAAGGGAACCATCTGGTATCTGGTTAGATTTAGAGATCAAAAATTCAAGTGGTTCTAGCACCCAGTGTCAAAGGAAGCACGCTTCTGATGGCAGTGAGCATTGCCAGCCTTCACCAGGTCCATCTCTGCTCAGTATTAGGCTGTGTGTCACGGTTTCCATTATAGACAAATTTACCATCTTCTCACCTTTGTTTCCCTAAGAATTTGGATTTACAGACGTTATTGAAGTCTTGATAAAACTGTCATGGGAGCAAGATATGTTTCATTTATGTACAAAAGTAATGTTGATAGAAATTTTGGCAGAAAGATAAAGTTTGGCAGAAAGATGTTAACGTATAAAGTTGTATGGACCTCAGAAAATCACTTAAACCTTTCAGATTTCTGTGCTATTATCTGTAACATGAGGGCCAGTGGACAAAATGATTTCTAAGGTCGCTTTCTGCTCCAAAATTATCAGATTCTAAAGCAAGTTTTTGTTTGCTCTTTAGAAACATACCTGAATCTGTGTTTGTTAGGCCTATTGAACTAGATAGGATATCTGAACAATTTAACCTTGGTATCATCCTTCAGTTTATCACTGATACAAGTTTTATAGAATGTGTTTTAAAAACAGAAAGACCTGCATTTATGGGTAATGGGTAAAATCATATGACATGGTGTTTATGTAATTTGTCAGGTTTTCTTTGCATGCATTTCAAAATCTGGGTTCGTAAATGATCTATGAGAAATAATGAAAGTTATGGACTACAAAGACATGTTCTTTCGCATGCTATATCTATCCCTATTACATAGCACTTTATATTTACAGATGGCTTATAAAAATAAATGAACTGTCAGTTATACAGAATCTTCTTGTACAGTGTCTATAAATATTACTCACTGACATTGATATGTCAGTTATATGATCATAATTCATTATATTCTGTGCCATGCTGCTTAAAGTAATTTTTTAACTGCTCAATCTATAACTTTGATTTTTAAAGAGCTTTTTCTTAAGGAATTGAAAATTCAGTAATCTTGTGAGGAACTATTATTATTATTAAAATTGAGACATTGCACTTATAAACTACTTTATATGCACATAGCAATTGCTTCTCAAAGGAAAGCATATGGAACATTGAGAGAGGGTGGAATTCTAAGGGAGTTTAAGGCAGTTGTAAAAAACTGACAAACTAGGGAGATTAAAAGATAATCATGTATTTTCTAAATGTTGATAAATGTAGAGTTATTCTTCTGTATAATGATTTCAAGCATCTGTTCCTCTTAGACACTGGTCCACAAAGTGTTAAACACTAATGCTTATTAAAATACAGAAATGTGTAATCATTGTCCTATGGAGAGGGAGCCAGAAAAAACAATTAATAATAATTTGATATTCATTAATTCATGCTTGATGAGAAGCGGTGGTAATTGAGCCATATGTTTTATTGTTCTCTTATTACATGCTATCAGACTGGATCAAAAGAAATAATTTTCTTAGAGTTGGAATTTGTGGCAGGAAAGGACGAATGAAATAGTATCCCTCTCTTTTATATAAAGTATATTAACATCTCAATGCCTTTGTGGTAATTAAAAATCATTTGAATATCATTTTTAAAGGATTCTACTGTTGAATGCTTAATTTAAAAAAAAACCTAAAAGGAACGTAATTCTCACTTTTCTGTAGCTGTTTAATGGACCCTTTCTTCTACAATAATGTATTAAATTAAACCAAAAGCTGTTGTAAAAATGGAATAAATACAGAGTGGAGAGAGAAGGGCTTCTGATTTACCAAGTCCGCCTCATCATGTCTGGGATTACTTGCACCATAGGAATGACAGATTCCTAAAACAGTTCGTAAGATCTCATTTTTTCTTTTTTTGCAGCTAACTAATTATGCTATGATTGGCATACTTTTCCTGGACACAACTGCCTAAATCTCAGAATACCAGGCCCTGAATTCTATTACAAATGAAGAGATGTCTCTAAAAAATAATTAATCGCTCCACTATGAGAGTATCCTTCCAAAAAGCAAAACAAAGATATATCTAGTAATCTTGGAAATAGAATTTGTTAAAAACCTTTTTTCTTTTACTAAGGCCAAGAAATAAAAATTTATTCAAGAAGTAATCTATGCATCCTTAATTGTTTGATTGCAATCACTCCTATAATTAGATAGGAGTGATGAGACAGTCCAGTTCTCACTGCTGGGGCATTCTCTGACTTGTTTATTATGGTAGAAAATCATGAGTGTTTGGAACATTTTCCTATTCAGCTTGATTCAGAGCTCTACCAAAACAAGTGACCGTTTGGTCTACGTAGAGGCAAACTTACCATGATGATGTTGATTTTTTTGTTGTTGTAGTTGTTACTACTGAATATACTGGTTATTTGGTACAATGTAAATAAATTGTTTTTAGCATTCCACCTATTCCATAGCACTCAGCAGTTCCCAGAGGCACCCATAAATATCTGTATTAACTTGGATAGGCCATTTCCCTCATGGGTCAATTTCCTGCTCCTTAAAATGTGGGATTGAGAACATTGGTTTGCTATTGTACCCACCAGTGCAAACACTGCAAGAATCTATGAATCTATTCCTGCTGCTTACCCCATTCTTAGATTATCTCTTTTGTTAGATGCCTAAGAGTTGGTGAATGTTTTGAATGTGCTGCAGAATTGCATGTTAACTTTGTCACAACACAAATTGAATTCTGGATCTTGTTTACTGGATCTTTGTCCTGCCATTTGAGACGTATGGCTTCTGAGATAGTACTGAAATGTTCAGATGTCTCCTGAGTTAGGTAATAGTTTCCGTTTTTTCACTAGAAGAGAGGAAACTGATCATTATCATTGCCTTGTAAATGTCATCTGGGAAAGATATTTTAACTTCATTGCCTCTTTGAAACATTCTTCTCATTAATACATTGAAATGCCCAATCATTCTAGACTCTGCAGGAAAAAATGCATTGTTCATAATCTACTGTCACTCATTCATTCACTCATTCATTTGTTCTGTTATACAATAATTTAAAAATCTTCATTGAGAAACTGTGTTCCAGATCTAAGTGATAACAAAAATAACCAAGGCTCCTGCCCTCATGGAACTTAAATTCTAAAGGAAGGGTGGAGGCACAGTTTGAAAGACAAAAAATAAATAAACACAATAATTTCTGAAAGTAAATAAGACCAAGAAGGAAATAACATGCAGCGACTAGGTCAAGGGGTAGTATTTAAAAATAATGTTGTCAGATGATATTTCAAATAAGAGCTGAATGATGAGAAGGAACCAGGCTGGGGAAAAGCACTCCAGGAGGAGACGTTTTAGGATCAGCCAAAATCAGACCACTTTCTGGGCTAAATGTGTCCGTGCTTCTCTTAAACACGAGATAGAAGTTCACAGATGCCAAGAGACAGAGAATAGTCAAAGCATTTTTAAGCTTCCTCTATTCCTCACGCAAAACAATATTCAGATATTACCTAGATAGCTTTCAGCTCTCTGCCAACGGGTGGGTTACAGCAAATGGCTACTTTGTCCTGGTCCTCAGGCTGAAGTTGCTCACTTGGATAAAGGAGTGACTTTGTCAAAGGTTGTTCTGAACCAGCGTTCACCTGAAGTAGAAACAATGGGCCAGGCATGACGTTTCCTCACCTCATTTGAGGCAGCACTCAGGATCAAATTCCTTTCTGTTTTCCAAATAGAAACAGTAAACAATTAGGCAGCATAATTTCAGATCTAGAAGAGACTTCCCACAGGAATTTTATGAATGTTACATGTTCTTGTCTTTGTTGCAATATGAATAATGTATCTGGTGGAAAGGCACATTTAGATATTGATATAACTTTCTTGACAGGCACAATTTGTTAATTTTATCTCCTTTCCCAGGAGAAAAGGAAAGATCATGAACTTCAAGGACCCTTCAGGCCCATAAAGGCAAACTGGATTGAAAGTCTCCCACAAGAAAGTGTTTAGTCCCTAAGGCAAGTGCAGCTTTGATGTGATTTAAAGAGATCACAGAAAGATTGCCAGGAGACTGGAATTAGTGAACACAAAGAAATGAGGTTAAAGAAGCAGGCAAGATACAGGCCATGGTTGTTTCATAATGGATTATTAAAAATATAGATTATCAAATGAATGGTGGCATTTCATAAAATTCATTTATGCCTTTTAAATTTGTGTCATTAAAATATTATTGACTACTGTTGGTTTCATGAACAGATTAAAATTATTTTGAGACAAATACAGTCTACTGATTTTTGACAAAAGCATGAAGACAATTCAATGGAGAAAGAATAGTCTTTTCAACAAATGGTGCTGAGATAATTGGACACCCATATGCAAAAAAGAAAAAAAAGTACCTAGACCCAGACTTTACATCTTTTACAAAAATTAACTCAAAATGGGTCATAGACTTAAATGTAAAATGCAAAACCGTAAAACTTCCAGAAGAAAAAGTAGGAGAAAAACAACATGACCTTAAACATGGTGAAGAGTTTTTGGATGTAACATCAAAAGCACAATCTATAAAAGAAATTTCAGTCAGCTTTATTAAAATTAAAAACTTCTGCTCTGTGAAAGGCACTGTTAAGAGAATGAAAAGATAAGCCACAGACTGGGAGAAAATATTTGCAAAGTAGATATCTGATAAAGAATTTGTCCTCCATACCAAAGAACTCTTAAAACTAAACAATAAGGAAACAAAAAACTTATTTTAAAAAATGGGCAAAAGATCTAAACAGACACCTAACCAAAGAAGATGGCAAATAAACATATGAAAGATACTCAACATCACTTTTCATTAAGGAAATGCAAATTCAAACATGGATAAGGTACTACTTTATGCCTATTAGAATGGCTAAAAACTAAAAACTGAGCATGCCAATTGCTGGCAAGGATGCAGAGCATCAGGAACTCTCATTCATTGATGGTGGGAATGCAAAATGGTGCAGCCACTTTGGAAGACAGTTTGGCAGTTTCTTACAATGCTTAACATATTCTTTCACATAATTCAGCAATTGTGCTCCTAGGTTTTTACCCAACTAATTTGAAAACTTATGTCCATACAAAAAGCTGCATGTAAATGTTTATAGCAGTTCAATTTATAATCATCAAAAACTGGAAGAAACCAAGATGCCCTTCAATAAACAAATGTCTTGACAAAACTGTGGTACATCCATACAATGGAGTAATATTCAGCAATGAAAATGAATGAACTATCAAATCTGCGGAAACGTGGATACTTCTTAAATGCATATTGCTAAATGAAAAACGCCAGTCTGAAAAGGGCTCCATACTATGTGTTCCACTTATGTGACATTCTGGAAAAGGCAAAACCATGGAGACAGTAAGTAGGTTAGTGATTGCTGGGGCTTCAGGAGGAGTGGGCCTGGGGAGATGAAGAGCTGAATAGGTGAAGCATGGGGATTTTTTTTTTTTTTTTTTTTTTTTTTTT
>NW_020837959.1:27697247-27807592 GCF_003676395.1 Aethalodelphis obliquidens | reverse complement strand
GGCTCAGCAGCCATGGCTCACAGGCCTAGCTGCTCCGCGGCATGTGGGATCTTCCCAGACCGGGGCACGAACCTGTGTCCTCTGCATCGGCAGGCAGACTCTCAACCACTGCGCCACCAGAGAAGCCCAACATGGGGAATTTTTTTAGTGCACTCGAACTATACTGTATATTGCAATGGTGAATACATGACACTATGCACTTGTCAAAACCCACAGAACTTAGCAGTACAAAGAATGAACCTTAATATATGCAAATTTTAAATCTCATTTAGGTGTTCAGGGGCAAGGGATCCCAGGATGGAATGCAGAGTGTTGCAAAAGGATCCAATGGTATTGCAAATGTATGAAACAGTCTCAGTAAAGTGGGTGAGGGGAAAAGGGGATGACCTTAGTAGCTCTGAAAATGAGTGAACAGTAACTTTGGAAATGAATGGAGTGTGTAAGACTAAAGACACAGCAACTGTACAGGTCACTGTACTCTAGTTGACCAAGTTGTTTTTCATGGAGTACAGGTTAACAATTCTGCAACCACTATACATACGTATATACTGGAATTGAATAATTCAGTAAATAGACAGTGGTTGGTGGGAGCCACATTTCTCACCGTTGGAGTGGGAGGTTACAGATAAGGAGGGGAAGAGACAGGTATGGTCCCTGTGGTAATGAGTGAGTTAGAGACATCGTATGATTTCGTGTTTAGTTTAATATAGATACAGATGGTTACACATAGAAATATCTAAAGGTATGTGCATTTACATGTGTTAGTATACACACATATATTTTCTTGCTCTGTCAGCTGACAGAGCCTAGAAGCAATGAATCCAGATCTTGATTTTTTAATACGATTCTCCAATAAAAGTGACCAAGACTCCTTGGAGAAATGGCTGGTTCTAGGGCTGGGGCAGGATGTAGAGAAGATGAACCCGAAGCATCTTATAGTGCCAGGAAATAAGGAAGTGCTCAAACATATACATGGACCCACATATGTACACACAAATGATGTGGGTAAGTCAAAGGGACATAAGTGTCAATTGAAAGCGCTCCCAATGGCCAAAGCTGGTATTTGAGCAACTAAATAAATAATTTAACATTGAATTATAACCCAAAGTATAAAATAAAGATTTGTGAGTCTGTGCTGGCATCAATAAACATTTGAAAAAATAAATAATGGAGGAGACACAAATCTCCCATGCAGAATTCCAAATAATTTATATAGCTACTCCATCCTCAAGGAGGTAGAACATAACTCTTCACTTCCTGTGTGTGGGCTACATAGTGCATATCTTCCAGACCACAGTATGGGATGAGGAAAAAAAAGAGTAACTTTACGGAGGAGGGACCTGAAAAACACTACCTCAGAAAGGTAATCAAGATTAACGTCAATAATAATTAATGGTATTACTAGCATGTACTTGATAGGATGTGATAAAAATAGCACAATATCTCTGTAACCTTCTTCCCCAAAACCCAGAACTCCAGTCTAATCATGAGAAAAGCACACATCTTCATTGAGGAGACAATACTCCTCAAAACTAACAAAGGCATCAAAAATTTAAAAGTCCGAGACACCATCACAGCAAAAAAAGAGCCTGAGACATGACAACTAAATGGTTCCTGGATGAGATCCTGGAACCAAAAAAGGACCTTAAGTCAAAACTAAAGAATTCTGAATAAAATATAGGCTCTAGTGTTGCTTTTCCTTTCTTTATTTCCTTTTTGTTTTTTTTTAAAGAAAGGCAGACTGCCACATGCAGACTCATTAGGATGTGTCTGGAGTCCTGGAAGTTTGGCTACCCTACAGTCTCCTACAAATGGACCTTGAGATCTTGTGTGCAGGTTCTAGCAGGGGAGCACAGCAATTAGTAGACCCTTGACCCAAGAACGGTCCTCCTCTATCGGGGAAGGCCGACCAAGCGGGCAGTTTTGGGAGGGACACATATGGAGCAATGAGGGAGGGAGGTCACCTTCCTAGCCAGCAAGATCAGCCACATCAATCCTGGCGATCAATAGGGTGACAGATGTCGCAGCCAGATCACCCTCATGTCTAAGGCTTTAGTTTATAATTGATTCGTGAACTGTGACAAAGCTACCATGCTAATGTAGGATGTTAATAATAGGTGAAACTCTGTGTGAGATGTATGGGAACTCTGTATTATCTTCACAATTTTACAGTAAGTCTAAAACAACTCTAAAGTACACTATTTTTTAATAAGTTATTAAAACCCTACTATAGCTCACTAATGCTGGGCATGTAAACATCGTCAAATGATAGATATGGGGCTAGAATACAGACTTAACTTCAAAACAATGAAATCCAGAAAGACAAGCATTCCAAACACATGGAAATTTCTTCCTCTTCCACATGACAGCCCCGGGTTAGGTTGTGGTCCAGAAAAGGTGAGCAGAGCAGCTCTAATCCAGGGTTGCTGACTCCTTCTGTCCTGTTACTCTGCCGTGCCCTCAGGGGCTGCTTTTACTCCAGGATCAAAGCAGGCTCACCAGCATTGTTTCCGCCTTCCAGCTCCATGGAAGGGAGAGTGGAGACAACCACCTTCCTTTTTTCTTTAAAGATGTGACACAAAACTTTCACAAAACACTCCTACTTGCATCCCTTTTGAAATAAATTGGGACTCCTGGCTAGGTGGATTGCACAGGAGGATGAACTGTAATCTCTAGCCATGAGTGCCAATTAAATCTGAAGGGTTTCTATTACTAAAGGAAGAAGCCAGAATAAAACTAGTATCCATTACAAATCTCTCCTGGCTTCCTGCTCAATTATCCAAGCGCACCTTTGTTCCCATACACAGAGCACACCCCTCAAAGGGGTACATCCTGAAATCCCATTTGATCACTCATCCAGCTCAGAGGCCAGGAATTCTGGTTGACTCTGTGTCCTCTGTCAGGTCCTGATACAATCCCCTCCAGTGCAGGGACCCGTAAACAGAAAGGGCATGATCTATCCCCCAACCAGCCAATACACAATTGTGGAGTAGGAACGAGGTAATCACAGGTAAAACTCTCATTCAGAAAAGGGAAGAATGGGACCAGTGAGTGGTCCATGGCAGTGAACAACGTTTGCTGGGCATCAGTTATGGAAAGTCCCCTCTGGTATTAGGATCCTTGATTTCATCCGGTCTGTTCTCTGGGAGGCACCCTCTTGTTCACTGTCCACCATGGTCACATCTGAAGTGGACATTGGAGGTATGGATCTGGGGACCCAGGTTTGCTTCAGGGTGGGAAGGGGCATGGCAAACTGGGGAAGGGGCATGGAAAACTGTCATAGACTTCTGTAAGCCTGGTTTGTGTTTTGTTTTTCAGCAGAACAATTTGCTCAAAAACTTAATATGCTTCAGTCTATTAGCTTCTAGTTAGTTCCATATGAAATTAACATTAGCAAAGGCCTCGGGTGGTCATAGTTCTTTCATCTGCCGCTTCCCCTCTTTTATTTACTGGCCTCTGTGCTTGGCTGTCCCTTTCTCCTTCAACTAAATGATCTTTGCAGTTGAGTTGATTCCCATTGTCTGAGGAAGAGCATTCAATGGCAGGCCCGGTACAGCTTCTGAGAAACATTACTATCTCCTGCTCTTCATCATAAAGTTGCAGTTGGCTTTTCTAGCTTGATTAAGCCCTCAGTCACTGGACTCCCAGGCAACTTAGATTGCAGGTCTCACTCAGGACAGAAGTGCAATGCCTAAGCATTTATGCTTGCAGACTGGCTAATGGACGCCTTGCTTCATCTCTCTCATCGTATCTTGTTCAATGCAGTAAGGAGCAGCAAACACGTACTAACATCCTGAGTTTTCTCAATCTCTCCTCCTAGAATCATGGGTTCCGGAGCTAAAATAAGCAAGAACTTTGCCAAATGTTTGGCCATGGCATAACAAGAGTCATCAGATTTCCTGCCTGCAACATTTCCTCATTCCTTATACTTGTTTTAGGCTTTTATTGGATAGCATCCTATTTCCAGTACCAGTTTCTAGATAAGTTAGGACACAACGAGGTGGCTGTAACAAAGCATCTATAAAATACAGTGGCTGAAACAGGAAAAGATTCTTTTTCTCTTTCTCATAGCACAACAGAAGGAGGCTCTGTCCACGAAATTATCTAAAGCGTATTGTACTGCCATCCTCTAGCATCTCATGATCAAAGTTGGCTCTCATAACTGTGCGCCTGCCTAAAGGAAGAGTAAAAGAAAGGATGTGATGAAGAATCTGCCTCCACTCCTGTCACTCATATTCAACTGGCCACACTTAACTGCAGGGAGGTTGTGACATGTATCTCCTAGCCAGACACCTGCTAACCCATGTCGAGGTTTCTGTTACTAAAGGAAGATAGAGAAATGGATTGTGGGAGCAGGCTGTAGTCTTGGCATCTGTAGAGCCCTGTGAACTGAGGCGCCTGACTTGTCCCCTGTGAGAGCTTATCAGCGGATGATGGTACCTCAGGGTCTCCTATATGTCCTTGTATACAAAGACATTGTGATTTGGACCTCCCAACACCCATCCCTTTTAATAACGTCTTTTCTTGATGAACTAAGGATTTTAGATCTATGTGGCCATTTAAGTGTGTTTCTGACCCAATACTCTCAATTAACAGGATCTGGAATTGAGGAGAACTGAGGACCTCAGTTCCTGAACACTTCCATTATAGATCCAGTCTGTCAGTGGCAAAGCTAGGATTGGAACCCAAAATGCTGAAGTCTCTTTCACTAACCCTGGGGTTTAAAAATGAATGCAATAATCTAAAAATGATCTCACCAGAATAGAACACAGTGACAGACTAAGCTTCATATGCCATTCTCTTATTTAGATAATTCAGTATTTTATTAACTTTTAGAATTACAATGACACATTACTAACTCCTACTTAACTTGTGGTTTTTATGATTCTGGATCAATTTATGCCATACGTTTGCAAAACACATTCTGTCCTAGCTTGCATTTGTATAGCTTTCCTCTTTCATGAGTGTTGTTTGTTTGTTTGTGTTTTTTTTATTTTATTATTATTATTTTTTTGCAGTACGCGGGCCTCTCACTGCTGTGGCCTCTCCCGTTGCAGAGCACAGGCTCCGGACGTGCAGGCTCAGCGACCATGGCTCATGGGCCCAGCCGCTCCGCGGCATGTGGGATCCTCCCGGACCGGGGCATGAACCCGCGTCCCCTGCATCGGCAGGTGGACTCTCAACCACTGCATCACCAGGGAAGCCCATGAGTTATTTTTTTGTACTGTGCACATGTCACTTGTCACTTGAATTAGATGAGTTTAACAGCCCTTTTGGATCCCATTTAACATGAGATGCTTTAAAGGGTCAAACCTTGAGACCAAATAACAATTTTACTAAAGTTGATATGTATTATACCCATTATATGTCCCTATTTACTAGATTTATCACTATTGTAAAAAAAAAGTTAGATTAGGATTTACTCCTTTAAAAGCTTTATTTTCCATAGTTTGCTGTTTTGAATATGTATTTTAATATTTCTTCTGGAAGTATAGCTTATTGGTCTACAGTTTTAGACTTGTTCCCTTCTAAATGTAGTTCCCTTTTTCACTTTTAGGATTTTCCATAAATTCTTTCACTTTGCATTTGTGTGTAGAAATATTGTTTCGCCATGCACTTCTGCCAAGTTTGTGAGTCCGCAAGACTCCTGATGCCAATCATAAGTCCAAGAGGTCTCTAAGACAACCGTCCAGCTTGATAATTCACTAGAAGGACTCCCAGAGCTGTCCTACTCATGGTTATGGTTTATTATTGTGAAAGGATACAGATTAATACCAGCCAAGGGAGGAAGCACATAGGACAGTGTCCAGGAAACGCCAAGCACCAGTCTTCAACTGTCCTCTCCCAATGAATTTGTGTGGACCATGCCTGTTTCTCCCAGCAATTAGGTGTGACAAGACACACTAAGCTGTGACCACCAGAGAAGCTCATCTCATCCTTGGTGTCAAGAGTTTTTATGGGGGTTCAGTCAGGTAGACTTGGTTGACTGCTCACATAGTTGACCTTAGTCTATAGCCCCCAACCCTGCCTCTCCCCAGGTAGAGATGATACTGTGTGGCCCAAAGCCTTCACCATAAATCACAGAGTTCAAATAGAATATCTGGAGTGGCCCAAGGCCCCCAGGCAAACAAAAACACACTTAGCAGGCAGGACATTCCAGGGATCTCCCAGGAGTTGAAGGAAAAGGACAAACTTCTCTTTGGGCACTGTTAATCCTTTACTACTCATCTTTTAAGTAAATAATACTGTAAACCTTTTAAATCCAGAGATACTTAGGGTTCAGTCCCATAACAGTGCTACATTTATTCAAGAAGTGTAGTTCTACTGTTGAAATGTAATTAAGAAGAATTCCATCATTTACTAGTGACTCTTAAAGGACATTCAAGAGGATCCAAATACATACTCCACATTCGCTTTTATTAAATTCCTCTTCCCTCATCCCCAACCCTACTTCCCCCCCCAAAAAAACCCCTCTTAAACTCCCAGCCTACCTAATATTGCCCTCCTCCTTTTCTCTCTCTTCTTTCTTATCACATTGTTCAGTAGATAAATTTAGGCTTAAATTCAGCACAAAATTATCCATCCTTTTTTAGGATGTGGGAAGAGGTAGAAAACTGAGCTCACCAATGCAGATTTTCTTTGACAGGCAGGGAAATGGGGACAATCAACGCGTATGCTAATATTATTTTTTTCTGACATAATAATTATAACTTCCAGTCACCAGGCATCAACTGTGTTTCAGGCATTTCACATATATGTGTTTCTGGATCAAATATGTTACCTTCTCAGAGATCTCACAACCTAGGAAAACTTTCAACAATTTTAAGTGGAGGCAAAGTCATTCAAGAAATACTATAAGAATTACTGCTGAAGTGCGTCATTCCATGATACTTTGTTGTGGTAAAGGAAATATGTACCATAGGGGAAAAAATTGTTTATGTAAGTATCAAAATATTCAGCTTCAAAATTTCCTTTTTCTTTCTTTATTATTCTTTACTCTTATGGTTTTCTTCTAGCTCAATATTGGATAATTAATTTAGGGAGGAAAAGGGAAAAAATCTTAGGATTCTACCAAATTTTAACAAACACAAAATACTAAAATACAGGCATATATATTTTTTAACTCTTTTATTAGGTAGTGAGACTTCTATTCTGTCAATTGTAATATATATGGAGACGCTTGAATCTGTTATGAAGTTTCAATACACTTTCTTTATATATAGTAGAGAAAAATGAGCTAGAAACTTTTCCCACTATCTATGTACCTTAAGAGTATCATCGATTCATTTGTTAAACTGCTCACACACATGCTTCAGGGTGAATTAAAACCAAATCTGAAATACAAGTTACAGTTTATTCTTTTGGCAAAAGGAGACAACAGACTTTCCTTTCCCACCTCCATGACCCCTCCAACCCCTCCATCCCCACCTGACTCCCACTTACCTCCAGCCTCAGGAGACTGGTTCAATACAGCAATTTACTATGTTTACAATTTTAAAACATGACACAATATTATCAATGTATCTCCCTAATCAGCTGCAATTCTTGAATCTACTCAAATATCCAGGCAGTGCTCCCATTTCCCAAATTATACTATAAATGTTCTCTAAGTTTGTTTGAATCACGATTACAAAAGCTCTGTCCCTTGCATTGGATTAACATGCTCTTGACTCTTAATCTATAGAATTTTTTCTCCATCTCTTTTTTCCTCTTGCAGTTTTGTTGTTGTTGAAGAAGGAGGAGGAAGAGAATGGGGAGAAAGAGAAGCTGAGTCACTTGTCTCGTAAAGTTTCCTACAGTTCATATTTTTGTTTTGTCTTGTTTTAGACATGTTTTTGGCCCTTGTATTTCTCTGTCTTCACATGTGGTTAAATTCAGGTTTGGTGGTGGTGGTGGTGATGGTATATGTATGTGTATGTGTGTATATATGAAGACTACTTAATAAGTGATATTGGGTACTTTCATCAGAAGCACATACTGTCTTTCATTTGGTGGTATTAACAATTTATTGGGGATTTCAAAACGTAATGTTTTCATTCTACTTTCCCTTTTTCATTTATTAACCTGAATACATGTATAAAAAACACTTTCTCTCATCCATAATTTGGTTACTCTGAATATTTAGAGAAAAGGCAGGATAAAGATTTTATCCTTTATTTACCAGTTTCCAAAATAATAACTCAAAGCCCTAGTATTCTCCAAAGATGATCTATGTATTTAAATATCATTTTGAACTCGTGGATTTAAACATATTTGATGTGTTTCAATCCATGGCAATTATTGTTCTTATTGACACTTAGGTCATCTAACCTTCAGACAGTGGGAGCTTATTCAAGTTGGCTCCTGAGTCTTTTTCACACAATCCTACTAGCCTTGGATAAGAAGTTTCAAACTTATCTAGTACATTTCCTACCTTAGACCTACGATCAGCCTCCTTTTTCAAGGACCCAGATCTCTTTTTCTGGAAAATGGTATTTAAAGACCAAATTCTAGGAACTCGGGTAACTCATTGCTATTGGGTCGGTCAATATCTCTAGGCAATTTCAGTGCACAGTGCTAAAGAAAAATTTTTTTTTCACTAAAAAATATAAATAAGTCTTCACTGATATTCTAATTGAATTCAGGGTTATAAGGTTAAACTCGTTCATCTTAGTGAATATCTCCTTTCTCCCATATACCATATCATAGCACACACATCACAGTCTCCAGATAGCTATATCAACACCACTATCAACAATATATTTCTAGTAATTTCTTCAACTCAAATAAAATTATCTCTAGGAAAGGGATGGCAACTGAAAACTGACAGTATGAATCATTCTTTCTTAGCAAAGACTAATTGCACGCCTTAAGCATATTTACTTGGTGTTATTTAAGATCTGTGTAAAAATGTTGATGTACTGGGGTATGTATAGAAGTTTCTCTCAGGAGAATGATAGAATTTTCTTCACAGAATTAGCACCGTAGTTGCTATAACTAATTCTTATCTTTGCTGTGCATTAACCAGAAGGCTAACATATTTGCAAAGAAACTCTCTTGTAATGTGACAAGACTCACAATAAGTTGGTCTCCCTCCACGAGAAAGGCCCAGTAGGGGTCAAGCCATACCGGATTATACCATGGTTCAGTCTGGTAGCCCCGAACACTTACCATAGCCACTTGCAAGCACTGAAGTAACAGATGGTAAATTTAAAAGAACAGCTTTTTAAAATTTAAAACAAATCTAAATGAAACCTCCCTCATCATCTCCATTCCACTCTTTCCCAAAAAGGGGGTGAAAAACATCACAAGTATGATTCTGAGATGTTTATTTTTAAAGTATCATTTATCCTAGTTTTCAAAATCTATTACAACCCATAGTAAACAGTGGTTTGTTTTTGTTGGTGGTGGTGGGTTTTTCTGTTTGTTTGTTTTGTTTTTGTTTTTTTAGTAAGGCAATGCCTCATTTTATCAGCTTTCCCTGGCTGATGACCAGGATGTGGAAAATAGAGTTAGGAGACTAAAGACTTCTAGGAGGCAGTAGCAGAGAGGTGAGCTGCCTCCACTGCCCAGTTGGTACAAGAAATCCTATCACTGTACCTCAATGAATATGAACATTTTTCATCTTTATTTTTACGAGAAAATGGTTTATGTAATTTACCTTTCAGTCCTTACATAAGAGAGAGAAGTTTAAAATCACTGCAGCTTCTGCTTATGTTTTGCTCAGGGATGGGCTGCGCTGGTTGAATGGGGTGCCGTGCGCCGCGCCCGCGGCTGATGAGAGCGGGAACGCGCAGAGAGAGGAAGTCCGCGGCCACACGTCTACCCCGTGCAGCCAGAGTGGGGTTAGGATGCACTGTTGAGTTGGGGGATTTTTTTAAAGCAGATGATAAAAGAGTGTAGCCCTCTTATCAAAATGACATTCAAAGTTCACACTTTGAGCCACCGACAAACTCCACATCCAAGCAAACAACAGTGGGAGAAAAAATATTATAAAAAATGTATAGGGCTTCCCCGGTGGCACACTGGTTAAGAATCCGCCTGCCAATGCAGGGGACACGGGTTTGAGCCCTGGTCCGGGAAGATCCCACATGCTGCGGAGCAACTAAGCCCGCGCGCCACAACTACTGAGCCTGTGCTCTAGAGCCCGTGCGCCACAACTATTGAGCCTGCATGCTGCAACTACTGAAGCCTGTGCACCTAGAGCCCGTGCTCCGCAACAAGAGAAGCCACAGCAATGAAGAGTAGCGCCCGCTCACCACAACTAGAGAAAGCCTGCGCGCAGCAACAGACCCTGCGCAGCCAAAAATAAATAAATTAAATAAATTAATTAAAATAAAAGAATAAGTCTTGGGACTTCCCTGGTGGTGTAGTGGTTAAGACTCCGTGTTCCCAATGCAGGGGGCCCAGTTCGATCCCTGGTCGGGGAACTAGATCCCACATGCGTGCTGCAACTAAAGAGCCTGCCTGCTGCAACTAAGACCCGGTGCAACCAAATAAATAAATGAATCTAAAAAAAAAAATGTATAAACCAGGAACTGAAGAGAAATGCGAGTCTGAAGTCACAGGACTGCCATTCTCACCAGCAAGCATGCAGACAGCGGGGATACAACTCCCCAGGACCACAGAGAAGTAGGGTGCAGTGTCAAGACACTTTCCTCCCTCTTTCCATCCTGGGAAGAATAAAAAAAAAAGTGCTGCTGTTTGCTGCCCAGAGCTATAGCTTGTAAGAGTCTGAGTGCCAAGGCAGACACCAGGACAGACTCAACCTTGGTGACCAAGTCTAGCCAGCATATCATCTGACTTTAACCTCTTCCCAATATCATGGTCGAATAAGAACCCTAAGCATCAAGAGAAGACCAGGTTTTGAAACACAGGTCCTAGGGGCTGAGCTGAGGCAATCACAAAACCTCTTAATAGAAAGGAGGAAGAGAGAGAAAAAGAAAAGTAGCACCAACTCAAGGTGGACCTCAAAACCAAAAAAGAAAATTAACAAAATAAAGACACCAAGTAAAATCAAATATTGGGAAATGAAATCATTCTAGACAAAACAAAAATAAATGTGCCGCCTTAAAAAAAACTTTAAGATAAGTATATCTAGAGTTATCAAAGACATGCAAAAAAGGAATAGCATCATTTCAAAGAAGTGAGAAATTATGCAAAAAGATGCTTTTTAAAACTTAGTAAACTGGACAAACTCTAACCTGGAGTGATCAAAGTAATATGAATGAAATGGGAGGTAATACTAAGGCATTCACCCGGAATATAGCAGAAAGGCAAAGAGAAAACATTTTCTGAAAGAACAGTTAAGAGATATGGAAATAGATTGATAAGGAGATAATTAAAAATCAATGAACGAGTGAATAAATGAATGAACACACACACACACACACACACACACACACACACACACAGAATCCCAGAAGAGAAGAGGAGAAAAGGTAGAAGCAACAGTCAGAAAGACAAAACCTGAAAATTTTTAGAGTTGATGACGTAAGCTATCAGACTGAAAATATACTCCAGATAATTAAAGGTAAATGCACAACTAGACACATTAAAATAAAAGAGCAAAACACAAAGATATTCTTAAAATCTACTCATAGAGAAAAGACCAGAAGGCCTACAGTTAGACTTATTACCAGTAGGTACCAGAAGAAATAAAATTTTATCTTCAAAGCTCTTAGAGAAAATCTATCTATCCAGGATTTTATATCAAGTTAAAGCTCATTCAAGGATGAAGGAAGACATTTTCCCACGGACTCTTATTGAAAAATAAAACAAAACAGGCAAAATTCCATGTTTAAGAAGAAGGAAACACGGGCTTCCCTGGTGGCGCAGTGATTGAGAGTCCGCCTGCCGATGCAGGGGACACGGGTTTGTGCCCCGGTCTGGGAAGATCCCACATGCTGCGGAGTGGCTAGACCTGTGAGCCATGGCCACTGGGCCTGCGCGTCCGGAGCCTGTGCTCCGCAACGGGAGAGGCCACAGCAGTGAGACGCCCGCGTATCACAAAAAAAAAAAAAAAAAAAAAATACTACCTAAGGGGCTTCCCTGGCAGTCCAGTGGTTAAGACTCCACGCTTCCTCAGGGGGCACGGGTTCCATCCCTGGTTGGGGAACTAAGATCCCACAGGCCGTGCAGTGAAAAATGAAAATACTACTTGAAAGAAAGCTGGTATAGCATTATTAATATTATTAATGTTAAGTGAAATATATATTAGGGCAAAAAAGCATTACAAAGGATGAAGGAAACGTTACACAATAATAAATTGAATTATCCACAAAGAAGATATAAATCATGAACTGAACATGTGTGCATAAAATATACAACACAACAAATATATATGTTTATGTATACAATATCAAGATAGGACATTTAAACACTTTTCAAACTGTAACTGATAGATAAGCTAGTAAGACTATAGAAGATTTGAATAACATAAGCAACTTGATTTCAAATATACATACATTTTATATTTTTATAAATATTAGAAGTTTAGATAAATTATGTAATGTGTATCTTGCACCTAACAAATAGAATTACACATATTATTCAAGTACACATGGAATATTTCCAAATATTGGCAGTGTCCTAGGATACAGAAGAAGTCTCATCAAATTTCAATGAATCAATAACTCAGACAGAAAAAGGCAAATACTGTATAATCTCACTTATATGTAGAATCTAAAAACAAAACACACAAAAAAATTTAAAAAATGAATTCACAGATACAGAGAGCAGATTGGTGGTTTCTAGAAGAGGGGGGAAGGTGTGGGGAGGGTGCACGAAACGGGTGCAGGTGGTCAAAAGGCACAAACTTCCATTTATAAAATAAGTAAGTCATGGGGACATAACATTCAGCATGATGACTGTAGTTTAAAATATCATGACATATATTTGAAAGTTGCTAAGAGAATAGATCTTAAAAGTTCTCATCACAAGAAAAAAATTTGTAAATATGTGTGGTGATGGATGTTAGCTAGATTTATTGTGGTGATCATTTCACAATACATACAAACGTTGAATCATTTTGTTGAACACCTGAAACTAATATAATCTTATATGTCAATCATATTTCAATTTAAAAAGTCAATGAATCAGATTTATATAGACCATGATCTCTAATCACAATGTCATTAAATTAGAAATCAATAGTAAAAGATGATGAAAAGTATTGTATATATATATATTCAAACTATAGTTGTATTTTTATTTTTTTATTTTATTTATTTTACTTTTTTGGCGGTACGCGGGCTTCTCACTGTTGTGGCCTCTCCCATTGCGGAGCACAGGCTCCGGACGCGGAGGCTCATCGTCCATGGCTCACGGGCCCAGCCGCTCCGCGGCATGTGGGATCCTCCCGGATCGGGGCACGAACCCGTGTCCCCTGCATCGGCAGGCGGACTCTCAACCACTGCGCCACCAGGGAAGCCCTGAAGTTGTTGTATTTTTAAATGACAAATGAACTCAAGACATAATCTCAATCAATTTCTAGCCAAACAACCACAAAAGCAGGAGATTCCAAAATTTAAGGGAATCAGCCAAAATATTTAAGGTAAATCTTAGCCTTCAGTTTATTTAGTAGCAGGAAACATTTACATAAAGTATATTATAGTAGGCAGTGCTGTACTTCCAGTTCTCCGCTGCATACTCCTATTGCTTTGAAGTTATATGTAACCACGTGACTTGCTTTGGTCAATGAAGTGTGAGTAGAAGGAATTTTTGCCACTTTCACGCAGGAGCTTTATGAGCTAGTATGCAGTTGTCCAGGTCCTTTGTTCTTACCTTGGCAATGATAGAAGCATGGAGATGGAGCCTACCTTAGCCCAGGTACCTGAGTAAGGACGACAGTCTTCTGACCCCCACCCTGGCTCTCTTCCTGTGTGTCCACATGTACAATGCAACAGCATCCTAGGGACAGGCTGCCACCATCTCAAGTTAGGTTTCCACAGTTATTCTCTGGATTTCTGTCTTCTACAAGCTGAATTAGTTTAGGTCTTTCTTCTTTGAAGCTGCGTTTGTAATCTGTTGGTCTCATCACCTACTGAACCTGATCTTTTAAAATTATGTTTTATTGTTCGTTGTTTTCTCTGTTCCCAGGTTTTTAGTAGCATGTGGGAGCTTTCAGACAAGTGTTTTCCATGGACTAATAAAAAGTGCTTACAATTACTGTCAAATAAAGCCTGGAGTCTGAAAACAGAGGCTTTAAACTGGTTATAAAGCTGGAAAACTGTCCAGTAGTTAATTTCCCCCATCCTACCCATTTGCTATTCTTTAGTTCTCAGAGTAAATTCACCTCTGAGATTTTTTACATTTTGTTTTGATGAAGGCAACCATGCCTTTAATAAAGTATTTTCTGTTAATCTACACTTCCTTTCTGAAACTGAACAAACAAAAAATATTCCTGAAGATAAGAAGTAAGAACATATCTGTAATCTTAGTGACACAATCTTTCAGTCACATGATTATAATCATTGTCTCTGTGCAGGATCTAGGATGAGCAAAATAGTATAGTTGAAACACAGATAACCCCGTTATGATATAATCATTACTATTTTCTGAAAGCTCATTATGTGCACAGACCATGGTTAGGCACTCACTGGACGTTTGTTTTGAGTAAACCTGCTGCAACTTCTTTGAGGCTGGCTTATAATTTCTAGAATGTGATGATTTGCCCAAGAGAATGCTGCACTATTTCCTGTGAGCTGCCTTCCACTGCCTTTTACTTAGATTCCCATCATGTCCTTGCAGCTATGGGAGTAAGTCGGAGAACTAAAATGACCCACTGTGATAGGAGGACTTCTAACCCTGCTGTGTCAGACTTTCAAATGATTTCTGACTGGTTTGTAACACTTCAGTGTGATCACAATTTTTTGCAAGGAAGATTTTTGTAAGAGCTCTGGAAATTATCAAAGAAAAAAGAGCTCTTTTGAATGAAAGAAAAACTCTACCACACTGACTTTTATGATGAGAGAAACATTTGAGGAAAACAAGAAAATAGATTGTTCGAACTCCAAAGGCTTTCAAAAGCTCTAGAGTAGACATCCAGTGTGATGGTAATATAAAGTACCAATTTTTGCCAGCAAGACTCAAGTCATACCAGATTCATTTTTCTCTTATAAAGTTAAAAAATTGGGGGAAAATTGTAAAGATGCTTATTTTTCAAGGTTTACGTATGTTATTTTTTTCAACGTTTAAGTAATCTTACATACTTTCTTTCAAAAAGAGCAACTTGTTCAAAAATGTCTATTTGTTTTAGTTTAAAAAGTTTCAGATTTTGAAATAAGTTTCTGAACTTCAAAAAAATTTATTTTTATACTTTTGAAATTTTAAATACATCCAAGATCATCATGGGATCTGTTTAGATCCAACATAGGCTGTGACTTGGTTCCTTCTGAGTATTCTTAAGAGTGGTATTGACATTTGAAGAATCCAAATGGCTAGAAATACAAAACAAAGCAGTGATAGTTTATGCTGTTTCGTCATCTGTGCAGAAATAAGCATTGAATGAATAGCCTTTGTACTGTCAGAAATGTTGTACCAGCACCAGCAACTTTGTTGATCTTGGAAACCTACTGTTTTCTGATCTGTGCTTGGTGACTTTTTAAGTTCCAGTAATATTTGCTTGTTAATGAATCAGACTTTGTTCAAGGCATTCTTGGCTATTGAGTTTGCATAAGTCAATAGTTTTTATTGATAAACCGTTAAGACCAGAGCAGGGTATTTTGCTAGGTGCTGCCCAAGATCAGAAAAGAGATACTGCAATGAATGAGCTGGGGCTGCCTAGCTTTCAATTCCTGCCTCTGCCACTTCCGGGCTAGGTAACTTTGGGCAGATTGTGTGACTTCCTATGCCTCAGTTTCCTCATTTATAAAACAGGAGTAATTATAGAAACTACCTCAAAGGGCTGTTTGATGATTAAATGTGTTAATACAAGTAAAGGGCATAGAACAGTTGCTGGCATTTAATAAGTACCAATAGCTATTATTAAGGTAAATTTTTAAAGTTTCATTTTAATGAGCGTAGCACATGTGTGACCGATTCATAAAACAAAACAAATTGACCACAGGAGTAAACAGTATTGACTAGGAATTAGAGCTGGGTGCAGTGTCCTAGTTCTATTGTTGCTCTGATACATCCTATATTCTGTCTGATAAATGAATATCACAATACTCGCCCCAATGCCTCATAGCTTGATAAGGAGAACCAAATGAAATAATGTACTTTTTTAAAAAATTTACTATTTGAACCATTTTTTAAAATTAATTTATTTTTGGCTGCATTGGGTCTTCATTGCTGTGCACAGGTTTTCTCTAGTTGTGGCGAGCGGGGGCTACTCTTCGTCGTGCTGTGCCAGCTTCTCATTGCAGTGGCTTCTCTTGTTGCGGAGCACGGGCTCTAGGCACGTGGGCTTCAGTAGTTGTGGCGTGCAGGCTCAGCAGTTGTGGCTCACGGGCTCTAGAGCGCAGGCTCAGTAGTTGTGGTGCACGGGCTTAGTTGCTCTGCGCCATGTGGGATCTTCCCGGACCAGGGCTCGAACCCATGTCCCCTGCATTGGCAGGTGGATTCTTAACCACTGCACTACCAGGGAAGCCCCTAATATACACTTTCTATACGAAGTCCTCCGAAATTTTTTTTTTTTTTTTTGCGGTACGCGGGCCTCTCACTGCTGTGGCCTCTCCCGTTGCGGAGCACAGGCTCCGGACGCGTAGGCTCAGCGGCCATGGCTCATGGGCCCAGCCGCTCCACGGTATGTGGGATCCTCCCGTGGCGGGGCACGAACCCGCGTCTCCTGCATCGGCAGGCGGACTCTCAACCACTGCGCCACCAGGGGAGCCCCTCCGAAAATTTTTAGCCAGAATTAATTGTTCCTTCTTGGGCACTCCCTAAGCTGTTGACTTGTATTTTCGTCATGACACTTAGCACAATGTCTTGAACGATAATCAACTGTTTATATGCTTTTTTCTCCAACTAGATAAGGTCTTGGTGGTGGAGAAATTGTCTTACTCACTTCTAAAAAGCCATCTAGCATTGTGACGAACATAATAGACATGTAATAAGTGTTTGTTAAAAAGGGTTCTGACAAGGATACCTTGCCAAGTCAGCAGAATTATTATTATTATTATTATAACTACTCCAATATGTGCCTTTACAGGGCATAATTACATGGGTTGTTGGCATGAATTCGAGTAGAGCTGGGTGGGGTTTGAACGGAGCAACCCACACAGGGACTTATTTACATAAATTCTGGCTTCATATATTTTTGTTTTCTCTTTGCATTATTCCCTTACACTAAAATCCACACATTAATGCAGCAAGCATTCTTATAGCTTTTAATTGGGTCAGATGTGAATTATTATGGAGTCTGCAAAAAGCCTTCTAATCCTCCCATGTTGTTACCATATGACAAATGAGGCTTATAGAAGTAACTGATTAGGTTCTTGTCTAAATTTCAGCTAGAACTTGGGATTTATTTATCCATGTATTCTAAAAATCATTTCAATGTGTTTTTGCTATGTGCTAGACACTTGCTGGGCACTGGACAAAGGTAGTGGGGATACACAGTATTCAAGACAAGTATTCTGTATGGATAAACAGGAATCTAAACTAAGAGGCCAAAGGAAAAAACAAAACAAAAACAAAGCCAAACAAACAAAAACAAACGCTGTGGTTCCTCTGAATGAATTTGGAAACAGAGCTGGGGATCTTTGATCCTAGTTTAACACACTAGTGATTTTTTCTTTTTGTGGTAATTGGATCTATCAACTTGAATGAAGGTAGTGGTCATATTAGGGTATGTCTATTGCAGTGATGGAAAATCTGCATTTAAAACATATGGGGCTTACTCTTAAGAGGAATTTCACTCTAAGACAAAGGGATAAAGAGAAGAGTGGTTGGGCCACAAGAAACTGTGCTAAGAATTATTGTCATTTTCAAGACTGAGCTTGGGCAAGTAACCTAACCTTGTTAGCTTAACTGTAAAACTGGGATAATAACAGACTGTTCCTAGATTTCCTTGGAGAATTAGATTTACAAACTCAGGAAGAAACTATGCTGTCTTTCCAATTTTGTGGATGGATCAATTTGACGTCCATAGAGACTATTAGAGGTATATGCGAAAAATACAAATCAATTACTTTCTCTCTTGAAATTCACTAGAGTGACCCAGAGACCATAGTTCTGGAGTGTAAGGAATGAGGGGCACCAGAGAAATATGTATTTCTTTATCTGATTTTGTATGTGTGATATATGGATATTTCTCATCAATTTATGGTGTTTCAAATGTATCCTTAAAGCATAAATTTTTTAATGAGACATACATTTTTATTTTCCATATCTTCTTTGTAAACCTCTGAAATCACCTCATGTATTTCATTTAAAGCAAAAATATTTTAAAATTGAGAAGCTATGCATGCAATTTCTTTCAAAACACAAAGCTTACAAATTTGCATCAAAATAAAAAATCAAGACTGCTTAATTGAAACCTTGACACCATCAACCTCTTTAATTATGTGTTAAAGAGACAGGCATCCTGGGGATACCAACTTAAAATCAGGGTACATTTTGAGGGTTTCTGTTGTGTGTACATATGTAATTCACGGAAGGGGAAAAAAGAGGTGCTGACATAGAAAAGAAAGAGATGATATAAAATTTCTCTAGATGTGAATCCTTTCACAGGTTAAAAACAGTTAGGAAGAGGGCAAATTTGTCTTTTCAGAAGAAGAACACAGAATAGAAATTTAGGACAAAATGTTTCACCTCTTTGCTAGGTCTAAATTTCAGTGAATGCTCTCTTTTGAAACAACAAAGATTTTTTACAATACTAATTGTTACTTAGAAAACACAGTTCTAAGGCTTGACTACTGGTTGCTTGGATGTATTCTACAGACCATACTGAGTAAACGGAGGAGAAGAAGGATGTTTATTATAAATTTCGCAGTAAAATGACTGCTTTTCTTTACATCTTAATTCTTGTTGTCTTCGCTCTTCTGTGCCTATTCCCGATTTCTTTTGCTAATGTGGAACCCAGCAGCTCTTTGTTCTCATTGTGTCTGTTGTCTCCCTTTCTTTGTGTTGCAGGGATACTGCTACCCACATCTGCCACTGAGCATGCGGAAAATCCTTCAATAGATTCTTTACTTAGGACTTTCAGTAGTATTACTCCACTTCTCCAGGTTTTAGTAATAACCAGTATATCTAGAAGATAGACTGAAACTTGGAAAGGTGATGGGTGATACAGGTGGTTAGGTGGTGGTCTAGCAAGCTGGGACACCAGATAGGAAGGCTCAGGGTAGTTATCACACATATTTATCCAATTTACGGAAGATCTCACCAAGCTAGTTAAATGCAGATCACTCACCCTACACACAGAAGTTGGAGATATAGATTGACAACTGACAAGACACAAGTGTTTCTGAGCAGGAAGCCACAGAGCTGTATCTAAAACCAACGGATACAATAACCAGTTCCAGAGGGATGTGGTACATTGACACAAAGATTGGTATGTAAAGTCCCAGAGCAGGGACCTTCACTAGATAGTATATCATCTGAGGATGAGAACCAGTTGTGTGGAAGTTTCTCATAATAAAATCTCAGACTTTTCTCTGTGTTGAACACCCCAAAATGCTACATCAATATCAATTGAATGAAAAGACTCAATTCTTCTGCTTAAGCCACCCCTCACCCCGCTTTTACAAGCAGATCTACCAATAATTTCCAGAAGGTGTAAGAAAGGGCAAGTTTGCAGGTGCGATTCGGGGTATTGGGGTCGAGCTCTGAGGTTTTCTCTTTTTCTTCCCCAACCTCACGCCAGCAAGTCTGACCTAATAGCTTGTAAATTATTTAACAGATGGAACACCATTCAACTTTACTCATGTTTCTCCCGTAATGACTTTTGCCTGTTTTGTTCACTTGAATGCATGGCCAGCTCTTCGAATGGTATCTGGCACAGAGTTAAGTGCTCAAAGATCTTTTGTTTAATGAATGTATATAGTATAAAAATGTTTTTCTTTTATTGCGGCAAACATTGGTGGTAATACAATAGTTCAAACCGGACAGTTTTAGAAAAAACTGAACACCTGGCTCTTTAGTGGGGGGAAGGCCACTCTCCCCCCTCTTAGTGAGAGGGAGATTTTCTTTCTCCTCGTCCTCTTCTCTCCCACCATTTTGTTTTTGTATTACCAATCAAGGGATTAATAGCATCACCTCAAAGCCTTTCCGTTCCACGTTTTTACTTTTTGGTTCTTAAGATACCGTTTCCCGGTCCTTTGGTTTTCTATAGGTTTAACTAGCTAGCGGCTGGTAGACGATACGGTTAAGTCCAAGTGCTCTTGTAAGGTAGCGAACCGGCGGGCAAACGCTGCCCTCCTGCAGCGCAGGCACCTGCTGCGGCTGCTTTTTCTAGAACCCCGCCCCTAGCGCCGAAGTCAGCTCAGTTGGCTCCCTCCCCCGCGGCGGGAGGAAGTGCCGGTGGCGGGAAAGTTCGGGCCAGGTCCAATCAGGCACCTGGGATTGGGTAGCGCGGCCGGGGGCGGTGGCCCCCGGACCCCAGCCCGCGCTCCCGGCCCCGCCCCTCGGGAACGCCTCGCCCCCCGGCTGGTCCGATACCCCCGCCCCGCCCACCCGGCGCCCGCGCCCCGCCCCGCCCGGGGGCCGCGGCTAAAACCCGGAGCCGCAGCAGCGCCCAAGGGACTGGAGGGAGGCTCTGAGCATGTGCAGAGCAGCGCGGTGGCGGCTGCCTCGGCGAGAGGCAGCGGCCCGGTGCTGATGCGAACAGCCGCCTCGGTCTCTGCCCCAGCGTAGTCGGCCCCCGGGCCGGGGCGGCAGGGAAGGAACCGTAGCCTCCCCGCGGCCCGAGGAGCCGGCGCGTCGGCGCGTACCCCGCCCCTCCCCACCCCCGGCGGCCGCGGCGCCCTCGGGGACCACGATGATGGCGGAGCAGGTGAAATGCGCCTCGGCGGGGGGCGGCTCCGGAGCGGGCTCCGGGCCGGTGGTGAACGCGGAGCTGGAGGTGAAGAAGCTGCAGGAGCTGGTGCGCAAGCTAGAGAAGCAGAACGAGCAGCTGCGGAGCCGGGCGGCCAGCGCGGCCGCCGCACCGCACCTGCTGCTGCTGCCGCCGCCGCCCCCCGCCGCGCCGCCCCCCGCTGGGGCCTGCAGCCCGTTGGCTCCGCGGAGCCCCCCGGCCGCCGCTGCCGCCGCCTCGGGGGGACTGGGGCTGGGGCTGGCGTTGGGCGCTGGGGGCGGAGGCGGGGGCGGCAGCGGTGGCTCTGGCCCCGCGTTCCCGGGGACCTACTGCCTGCCCGGCCCGGCGCCTTCCCTGCTCTGCAGCCTGGCGCAGCCCCCCGAGGCACCCTTCGTCTACTTCAAGCCGGCGGCGGGCTTCTTCGGCGGGGGCGGCTGCGGCCCGGAGCCGGGGGGCGCGGGGACACCTCCCGGGGCCGCCGCCGCGCCGCCCTCGCCGCCCCCCACGCTGCTGGACGAGGTGGAGCCGCTGGACCTGGAGAGCGTGGCCGCCTGGCGGGACGAGGACGACTGCACCTGGTATTGCCGAGCTCTGCTCCCTCCCTCGGGGCCCTCGCCTGCGACGCCCGGGGAGGGCGAGGGCTGGAAGGAAGAGGGGGACCTCAGCCACTGCCCCCAGACGGGGTGACCTGGCAGGTGCCGAGCCGGGCGATGAGCGGAGGCTGTTCACCAGGGTGGAAACCTATTCTGTTACAGCTCAGGCCGACCCATCTGGGGATGAACTGGTCTTTTTCCTCTCCTGTGTTGTCGTCTTTGCTGATGATTGGGTGCCACGCTCCTCGTTAGCATTAACTGCAAAATCCATGCTATCTTGTCTTTTTGTCACTCAGTCGTGTTCTTTTTCCTCAGTCTTTTTTGGGAGTGACGGGGGATGGGTAGGGGTTGGCCTCCATCTGCGACTGTTACTGTTTTGTCCTCCCAAACCAAGGCCGGACTGGATTTGCGTGCTGTCCCTACCTCCTCGGCACCCCAGGGCGCCTAGTGATGCATGGAGGAGTGATGAATCTCTCCTTAAGAGATTCGTTCTTACTGTTTGAGTTGTTCAGTGGTTTGTCCTCATTCGCTGCATCTTCTTTGATAGCTTCTCGCTTCAGAAACAGGCTTGCTTTTTCCAGTGTGCTGACCTCACTGGCTTTCCCATCAGTAACGGCGTAAAAAAAAAATGAAGGCTTTTCGGGGAATGGAGTGAGCAGCTTGAAGGCACTCTGTTACCTAGCACCCAAGGAACTTGCTTTAATTTAAAAAATTAAACTGGTGATTGAAGAAAAGTGAGATTAGAGAAACTTTTTTTTTATTTTTTAGAAACTTGAAGTTGGTTATCAGAAACCTTGAGGCTGGCAGCATTTATTCAGTTGAAATCTGGTTAGCTCTGTCTGCTTTCCTTCAGTGAGTACCTTGCGGGGGCGGGGGAGGGAAGAGGGGTGTTCTGATTCCTTTATTTGTTTTTAATGGTGCTTGCTCATAGGGTAGTAGTCACTTCATGACTTCTTTTGGTTGGTTCGCATGTTTTCCTCAGTCGTTAGAGGTAGTGTGATGTGGTCAGATGAATAGAAGCTTCAAATCAGGTGGGACTTAGGTTCACGCAGGGAGAATGAACAGCATTCACCTGTACGTAGCAGTAGCATGAAGAGTAATTGTAGTTCTTTTAATCTTAGGTCCTCTTCCTGTTTTCCAAGCTGGGTCTTCCTCACTTTCTTTGTGTTTATGTTGAGTGATTGCACAGGAGGGAATGGGAGATGGAGAACCTTGCTGGTTTCCCATTAGGAACTGTGGTGGTCCTTTTCTCTTGCACTTTTTTATGTTGAGAACTCTAACTGTAAAGTACATTAATTGGTTTGATTCTGAGAATCAAAATACAGGGAGCTATAATAAGGCATAGTCATCCTTCTGCTTAGTACTTTTTGGCAACTGGGCAGGTAACTCAGGTTGTAAAAATCAAAACAACTCGCCACTTTCTGGAACTTTAAGCCATTCTTTAGAAGCTGCACCTTTATTTTTGTAAAGTCCAGGCTGTGTTGTAATCTCAGATTCAGCCTGAATATGGTACCAGAAAATGCTCTCATGATGGTGCTTAGGTTGTTACTAATAACTGTAAGCCCTTATGCCACTTTCAAATTATTTTAGATTGATTTAGTCCCCACTTGGCCTTTTCTGGAGATATGGACGTAAGTAATAGAAGGAAACTTGCTGTATTTTGGCTGAGGATCAATCCTGTGCTTTAAAGCTATTAGCACTTTAAAATTTATCATGATTCACTATTTTATATTAGATTTGTGCTAGTACATACACAGTGAATATAATTGTAATATTTTCTTTTATTAAATGGACTTCTACCATACTTAGTTATCCTCCAACTGTTGCTAGTATTTTGGTATCTTAGGCTTTCCTTTTGTAGTTATTTTTTGTTAAAACATCATTAAAATAACTAAAAGAAATCACCTACTTGGTGAGATTAGCCTAGTAGCGCTTCAGATGGTTTGAAGCAAATCTAACCAGGTTTGACTTGCAGCAGGTTCTACTAATTTCACTCATCAGGTATATCTGTGAATGACTAAATCAATGCCTTGACACCTTACAGATGTTTCTGTAGACAAATGGCACACAGTTTATACAGTATCTTCCTCAAAACAAAGCCAGGGTTAGAATCCCAGGTGGAAAAACAGGGAGGCATCATTAATCTTAGTGGGATGGACTTAAAATTTTTGTAAGGTCACCTGATTTATAGAAAACTTTCTATCAGAGTATTTTTATACATTGAGATATATTTGTATTGCAGTACTTGGCCTGTTTGTTCATCACCAGTCAACAGGGTTTAATTTTCAAAGCTAAACCCACTTGTTAATGCTTGCAGAACCTTCTGATGTTCCTTCATCACTGCAAACCGTGTGTCCCTGCCTGACGCTGTCGTCAATAGAGTGCTTTTCATTTGGCTTCCCTGATAATGTTTGCAGGAAGGCTACTTATTTTTATCTTCCCTGTTTATTAAGAAACAACTGAAGTGGATAATATGTACCTGATTATTTTAAATTATTTATAAATTATTTATAACTTTTTAAAACTTTATAAAGTGGATAATATGTACCTGATTATTTTAAATTATTTATAAATTTATAAGGTCACAAAAGTCTTCCGTCTTGTCCTCAATTTACTACTGTGACTCAGAGTGAACCCTGTTAACCTTCTGTAGATCCTTCAAGGTAAAAACATAGTTATACAAATCAATATGCAAATATATCCACATCAGTTTTTTTACACTTACCTTTCATTGGACACATCTTGGACATCTTTGTTTCCCTATAACAGTTGCATCATCGTTAACAGTAACTTGGTCCTTAATAATGTTACTTTAACTGTATTACCTACAATTTTTCATACATTTTTATCATGATTTCATCCTAATGGGTTAAACAATTAATAATTTATTTAGAATAGCACTTCCTGCTAAAATGTCAGATCCTTAGGAAAGGAAGTTCACAAATGTAGGTTAATCATTGACTATTTTAGAAGTTCTTTCATGTAAGTCTGTTTTTTCTAATACAATCTTAGAATGTATAGCCTGGACAGCACTTGGCTCAAGAGTTATGTGCGAAAGAAAAAAGTGAATAATAGAAGAGTATTTGCTTGATGATAGTTCATTAGTTAGTGAATGATCAGTCAGGTCTCATAGGCCATTTTTCCAAACAATTATTTAACCTGTAAGTTTCTTCTGTTTATTGAAAAAAAAACTTTGATGCAAGAAGAATGATGTATTCTGCTTTTTGTTTTGATGAAAAGCTTTGAAACAAAACAATTATTTCTTCAAATATTTATCTTAGTTGAATTTAAAGTATGTAATTTTGCCTTAATACAATCTGGTTATATTAGCACAGTGCTGCTAAAATTCAGTGTCTCAGAAAATTAAAGTTGACTGTGGTTTCAGAACCTTCATTCTTAAGTCCAATTATTATAATCCCATAGTAAACTTCACATCCTGCTGTATCAGTTCTTCCATTATCTTACTACTAATTTGACAGCCTTAGCTCTCCAGGAGACCATAGGCCAGAAAGTACAGGGGAGAAACCGAGTACCAGGAGCAAATTAAAAAAGTTCAGAAGCGCTAAAGTCCTGATGCATACGTGGCACATGGTGTGACTGGATGATTTGCCAGTCTGTACAGGAGGATGTTTTGAAGGTCTCTGTCCCAGTGTTACCAGGCTGAGAAGCACTAGGCTAAGAAGAACCAGGGTACAAGGAGAGGGAACCAGATTGGTATGAAGTGGCAATGGGAGCAGTAAATCATTAACTGCATACTAGACCTTTCTGTGACCTATTTCAGCTCCCTAATTTCAGTGTTAAGCGCCAAGGAGAAATAACTTATGTAAACTTCTTCAGTTATTTACTGAAAGAATTGACTAAAATTTAGACTTATTTATATGGATTCAGAAGTGTTTGCAACCATTGATGTTTTTTTCTCCAAGCATGGTTGTGACCCATTAATAGGTTATAAAGTCAGTTTAGTGGACCGACTCAGTATTATTTTTTATGAAGTTCTGTGGAATATAAAATCAGGACCAGAGTACATTGTATCTTATAATACAAATGTGTCTTGATTAAACTTATTTCAGTCTTATGTGTATATGTCCTGGGTTGAAATAGTTAATGCATTTGTGCATTATGGCTAAAGTTAGAATAACTCCAGTTTGTACTGTTCAAAGCAAAATGGACTTGGAGAAAACAGGTAGAAGAGCACGGCTCCCTGAAGATAGTGTAGTGCCGGGGTAGGTCAGAACCTGCTCACCTCAACCAGAAGACGAGTCTGTATTCAGACAATGCCAAGATTAAAACATGCCAACTGGTATAAAATACAGCTGTAAAAGGAGGCATTTATTTTTAAAAGAGATGTGGCAGGGACTTTAACTTGCCCAACTGGAAAGGACAGGAGAAATGTTCTCTTTTTTTTTTTAAACAACTTTATTGGAGTATAATTGCTTTACAATGGTGTGTTAGTTTCTGCTCTAGAACAAAGTGAATCAGCTATATGTATACATATATCCCCATATTGCCTCCCTCCCACCCTCCCTATCCCACCCCTCTAGGTGGTCACAAAGCACCAGCACCGAGCTGATCTTCCTGTGCTATGTGGCTGCTTCCCACTAGCTATCTGTTTTCCGCTTGGTAGTGTATATATTAGTCCATGCCATTCTAGGAGAAAATTTCTTAATGATACAAGGGGAAAATGGTGATATCTACAAATTAAGGAAAATTTAATGAATGAGATATTCATCTTCCATGTGTAACACCAAGACCCTGGACAGCTGGCTAAAGTCATTGCCAATTTTTCATCATAGCTGTTGAACACCTTGTACTATACATATGGCACAGCTAAATTAGACCACCTAGGCTGTTTTTTTGCATAATTGATTTTCAGTGGAAAGACCAGAGGGTGCTTCACTTTCTGACAGTGCTGATCGAAAATGCACAGTGTTTTCTAGGAGCAAGTGGAGTTGACTGAAGCCTATGCTGATGTGTCTTTCAAATGAGTAAATTTGAAACACTGCAGTGAGACACTGAAATAGAGTTTAGATATAAATGTGGAGGGAGGGGGAAGAGTCTGCTATGGGACCTTCAGTAACTAAAATTTAGACTTAATGTATCCTTTTAAATAGCTTATTGGGGGTAAGTTTCTTTTGCAGTGGCTAACCAGCTTGACCCTAGCAGATGCTAGTGAATCTAAGCTGACTAAGATTGGTTGATTGTGCTAATCAGTGCTGGTGTTTTGCCTTTCCTTAAAATAAAACTTATGGTGATTTACATAAGTTTACTTTTCAGTGACAGGTCTATGATATACATGTACAGTAAGTACTCTACAAACGAAACTTACTTTTCAGTGACAGGTCTATGATATACATGTACAGTAAGTACCCTACAAACGAAACTTAAAGTTGTGAACTTTCAAAGATGCGAATGTGTGTTCACATGTCCAATCGCGTAAGTTAGTTCACTTGTCTGGTGTACCTTGTCATGTGCATGCATCCTCTACAAGTGGTTGTGCTTTTGTGTACTTTACTGTACAGTACTGTATAGAGTCCAATAGTACAGCATCTTTATTTCAATCAATCCCAGGATGTCCAGAAGCAAGCGTAAAAGCGGCAGTGATGTAGCTGGTACTGTACAGTACTTTTCAAATGTTTTCTTTATTTTTTGTTTGTTTTTTATGTATTATTTGTGTGAAAAGTATTATAAAGCTATTACAGTACAGTACTATATAGCCGATTGTGTTAGTCGGGAACCGAGGCTAACTTTGTTGGACTTACGAACAAATTGGACCTATGAACATGCTCTTGGAATGGAACTCGTTCGTATGTAGGGGACTTACTGTAATTATTTTTGTTGTACCATTTATTTTTGAATTGTCTGCAGAAGGATGACTTTAGAACCAAATGTTGAGAATAACCAAGATATTTTTCTAGACATTTTGAAATACTTCATTTGAAGCATTCAGGGTTATTATGATGGACTTTGTATTATTTCCAGCCTCCCAGTGTTAGTGTGTGTATGCAGTCAGGGGGTCCAGAAAATGAAGTGTATGAAAAAGAAAAGATTCTGTGAGAAGGACAATAGTTTCTAGTCATGTACTTTTGGAAGTTTTGAAGAGAAGTGAAGGAAAATTAAAGTGTGACATTTTAAATGATAGCTTTTCTACTATTTGAAGGCTTCTCAAGTTTTAGACTAAGGCTTTTCACATATTCTTGCCATATTCTAATATACTGTCAACGAAAGGTAGAAGTTGAAAGAGCAGTTAGTAGGAGGTATGTGTATTAACAATGGCAAACTAAGATATTGTAAATGTTGCTGGCATTGTAATGACAATGAAAGAGGTGATTTTTATGACTTTTTAGAAGATAAGAGCCATTTAGGAGAAATACAGGTTTTACCTTGCTAATCTAATTTTGGAGACATGTTATACTCAGGGAGTTTGTAGCTACGTGATCTTCATAACTCACTGCCCTTTTTCTCTCTTTAAATCCAGTTCTAGGCCTAGCCAGAGAAATAGTAGGCTCAGAACTATCCTGGGAACATTGTTTGGAGACTGACTTTAAAAATGATCCCTTCTATCTTAATTCCACATATTTGCGTAGTACTTCTAAAGTTCTGTCAAGGTAATACAATAAGTAGGATGTAAATGGTTCAAAAACTCTTGTATACCAAGGCTTACTACAGAAAGCAGCAGTTCTCCCAACTCTTTCCTGCCTCTGAGTCCTCCACATAGATATTACTTTATACTCCTTTGGCAGTTTCTTTTGTTCTTTATTTCTAAACAGTCTTTATACTACATGATCTTAAACAGATATAGACTTGTTTTGGAAAATGAGGACTAAGGCCTCTTCCCTTCATCCTCCAGCTACCATATCTTCTTTCCCTTCTCGTAATGGTTTTTATAACTTTCCTCTTAAATCATCGTAATGACCTGTGTCATGGTTATCACTGTTATTAGCTGAGTCCTGTTAATTGTATGTTACATTTGTTTTCTCTAATCTCCTTGTTCCTCCAAGAGTCAATAATGGCCTCTCTCTTCCCCCTTCACTTTCTTTAATCCCTTATTACTAATTATCTCTGTAAATACTGGAGCCATAACATCTCTCAAGAAGGTCAAACGTATTTGATAATCTCTTAAATCTGTTTTTAAAAATTTGTTTTGTCCTGCCATCCGTTCTAGAATGCTTAACCCCATTGCTCCAGTCTTTACTGTCGCTCCTTAGGCTGGATGCACAATGCTGTTACCATGGGAATTCCTTCGGGTTTCTTGCCAATATTGGATCTCCTATTTCATAAATGCTTTGTCTTGGAATTTCATTTATTCTTGTGGGTGGGATGCAGCCTCAGTTACCTTTCTGAGAAAGGGGACACGCATGAGAAATACACTTTGAAGTCCTGTGTATTTGAAAATGTCCTTATTCTATCCTCATACAAGATTCATGGTTGGTCTGGGTATAAAAGTCTAAGTTATTTTTCCTCCTGTTTGAGGGCATTTGTGACTTTTTCTTTAGGTTTCTTTCTTTATCCCTAGGGTTCTTAAATGTCATGTTGTACCTTGTATGGGCCTGTCTGTTCATTTGTTGCACTGAGCATTTGTGGGTGCCTCACTCTAGAACCTGGTGGCCTGCCTTCAACTTTGGAAAATTTTTTGCCTTTAAAACAAATAACTTTCTCTTCACTCTCATGTGTGTTTTAGAACTTATAATAATGAGATGGAGGCCTGCCTGGTACAGTCATTAAATTTTCTTATCCCTCTCCTCTGGTTGTTGATCTTTGTGTTTTGCTCCTGGGAGACTTCTTCAGCTTGATCTTCCAAACTCACTTATTGAATTTTTTGTTTCTTCTATAACAGTTTAATTGTTTCACTTGCCAAGAAAGAAGAAGCTGTCCCATTTAAATATCCTGTTTTTGTCTTGTGAATACAACATTTTCTCTCAGATGGTATCAGTTATAATTGTCTTGGATTTTTCATCTGTTCCCTGCATTGCTTTTCCTCCTCAGTTCTTTTTTCCCCTTCTATCAATACTTTTAGTCTCAGGGTTTTATTTAAAAGGATTATTCCAGATATCTGGTGTCGTGGGTTGTCTGTTCATACCGAAAGGCGATTTCGAAGTTGATCTAAGGCCTCTGCATGGGTGGAACTCTGGCTGGTAGACTTTACCAGAGATTGGGTGGGTGGCCAGCTCAGGTTTCAGTATCTTTAGGTCTTCTCTTGGGTTCATCTGTGTCTCCAGACATAAACCTTCTGGGAGATAGAAGTTAAGGCAGTCGATTCTCGGAATGTAAAGGGGAAAATGGGGCTAGGGTGCTAACCATTCAGCAAGTAGACTTTTGGTCGGCCTCTCTGGTTCAGTGTGGGTACTTCATCTGTCTTTCAGCTGAGTTCTGTGTGCCTGAAGTCAGAGCTTCTCTGGGTCAGCCTTATGCACGTGTCAGTAGTAAGCCTCTGGTCCTAGATTGTGGCAGAGGAGGGGTGGTGGGATGGGCAGTGTGGAGTAGAGGAGGGGATCTGGGGTCCCACCTATTCCTCACGCAGGCTTTCAGCCGAATTCCCTGCTTTCAGTTGCATGATCACCCCCATATTCTGTGAACTGCAGGGTCGGGGTGAGCCACAGTAGCAGATAGCATGGGTGGACAGCGGAGGAGAAAAGAGAGAAGTCCCTGTACGTGAATATGGCAGAGTGGGTCCCAGAGCCATTACATGTACCTCTGGGAAGCTGCTTTTGAATGTGCTGTGAGGCTGCATGGTCAAACGAGAGAACCATATTACTTAGGCCCTAATAGATTAAGGACATCTTCCTGAGGGGTTCCCTGCAAGCAGAAAGCAAAACGCTCTACCAGAAAAAACCCCAAACTGGTGGGAGTGTGTGAAATCCCCAGGCAAGCTGCTTGGTGGAGGTTCCTAGCGGCAGGAGAAAGCAGCGGTCATCCTGTGGGATGCTGGAGGTGATGGGCAGAGCAGTGCTTCACATGGGAGCTGAGAGAGGTTTGCAAACAAGCAGATGCTCAGAGAGTGCATGAACCTGTGTGTGTATTAAACAGTGAGGAAAATATTAATTTAAAAGAAGCTGAAAGATAAGGAGGTTGCACAGTTGCCTAGTGTTGTGGCTTCTTTCTGTCAGGGCTGTGGCACCTGCTTCTGTGATTCAGCTGCCTGGTGGATGGCAGCTCCAGGCTCACTGAAGGGCAGGAAGTCAGTTGCTTACTGTCTTGTGAGTTTTTCGTAAAGCTTCATTATGGTATAAGTGCAATATAAATTGCAAATATTTAAAATGTACTGTTTGATAGATTTGGGCCCACGTATAACCCATAAAACCATCATCACAGTCAAGATAGTGGAGATGACCCAATGCTTTAAGCTTCCTTGTGGCCCCTTGTATCTCCTCCTGTCCTGATCCTGCCTACGTCCAGCTCAGGCACCCACTGATCTGTTTTCTGTCAATCTAGATTAGTTTGTGTTTTCTATACTTTTGTATCAGTGAAATCATATAGTAGGTACTCTTTTTCATTGGTTTGGTTTGGTCTGGCTTCTTTCAATCAAGATAATTATTTTGAAATCCACCTCTGTTGTTACATGAATCAGTAGTTCATTTCTTTTTATCGTGAAGGTTTTAGATTGTAAGGACACAACGATCCTTTGTTTTATCCATTCATCTTTTCATGAACATTTCAGTTGTTTTCACTTTCGGGCTATTACAGATTAGTCTTTGCATAGACACATGGCATTTGTGTCTTTCAGGTAAATATGTCATGACCTTTGAGTGGCTGTAACAGAAAGTAGGTGTACGTTAATTTTTAAAGAAGCTGCCAAAATCGTTTCCAAAGTGGTTGTGCATTTTACGTTTCTGCTGGCAGTTTAGGAGTTTCAGTTGCACGATGTCGTCCCGAAGGCTTGCTATGGCTAATCCAGGCATTCTAACAGCTGTGTGATAGTATCTCGCTGGCGTTCTAGTTTGCATTTCCCGAATGGCTAATGATTAGCCTCTTTTCATACACCTGTTTACCATCCATAGCTCATCTTTGGTGAACTGTTTAAATCTTTTACCAGTTTTTTAAAACTGGGTTGCTTATTAAGTTTGCAGAATTTCTTATATATTCCACTTATAAGTTTCTTTATCAGATAAATGATTTGCAAATATTTTCTCCCAATCCATGGTTTGTCATTTATTCTCTTAACAGTCTTTCAAAGAGCAAGGCTTTTAGTTTCAATGAAGTCCAGTTGGTACATTTTTTTTCTTTTATGGATCATGCTTTGAGTCTAAAAATATGTATCTAAGAAATACTGCCAACCCAAGGACACAAAGTTTTTCATCTGTAGCTTCTTCTAAAAGTTTTACAGTTTAGGTTTCATATTTTTGTGATCTGTTTTGAGTTCACTTTGGATAGTGTGTAAAGTATGGATCAAGGTTCACTTTTTGTATATGTGTATCCATTTGTTCCAGCACCGTTTGTTCAAAAGACTATCTTTTCTTCATTGAATTGTCTCTGTACTTTGTCAAAAAAATCAGTATTCCACATGTTAGTATTTCTGTATCTGGACCATCTATTGTTTTTAATTGATCTATTTATTTTCATGCCATCCTAAATTGTCTTTATTACTGTAGCTTTGGAATAAGTCTTAATCAGTTAGCGGTAGCTCTCCAACTTCATTGTTTTGGCTATTCTAGGATCTTTGCATTTCCATATGAATTTTAGCTTTTACATTCTACAAAAAGCATGCTGAGATTTTGGTTGGAATTTTGTTAAATAGATCAATTTAGGGAAATTGACATCTTAACAATATTTAGTTTTCTGACCCATGTACATGGTCCGTTTCTCTGTTTCTTTTTAAATTTCTCTCAGAATGTTTTGTAGTTTTCAGTGTACGAGTCTTTGACATCTTTTGTCAGATTTATCCTTAGGCATCTTACGGTTTTTCTTATACTGTTGTAAATGGGAAGTGAAATTTCAAAAATACTTGTTGTTGCTAATATAGAAATACTTTTGTACTTTGATTTGGTATCCTACAGTCTTGCTGCTAAACTCATTCTAGTATCTTTTTTTGTATATTCCTTTATACATAGACGATTTTTTTACATAGACGATCATGTCGTCTGTGAATAAAGACAGAGTTGTTTCTTTCCAATCCAAATGTTTTTATTGCCTGATTGTGCTAGCTAGAACCTGCAGGCCTTGTATTGCTCTTGACAGTAGGGGAAAAGTGTTCAGTCTTTCACTGTTAAGGATCTTTTTTTGTAGATGCCTTTAACAAGATTGAGGATGTTTCCTCCCTTTTTTAATTTGCTGAGAGTTTTTATCAGGAATGGATGTCATATGTTTTTTTTCTTTGTATATTGAGATTATCATATGGTGTTTCTATTTTAGTATATGTGATAAGTTACACTGGTATTTGAATGTTAAGGCAACCTCTCATTCCTGGGATAAACCTCACTTGGTAATGACGAAGTATCCCTTTTATATATGGTCGCACCAAATTTGCTAAAACATTTAGACCTTTTGCTTCTGTGTTCATGAGGGGTGTTGGTATTTAGTTTCTTACCTTGTAATGTCTGTGTCTGGTTTGGGTATCAGGTTTCATAGCTATATTGGTCTCATAGACCATGTTGCGATGTGCTCCCTCCTCTTCTATTTTTTTGGAAGAATTCGTGAAGATTGGTATTCTTCTTTAAATATCTGGTAGAATTTGGTAGTGAAACCTTCTAGGCCTGGGGTTTTCTTTGTGGGTAGGTTTTGCTCATTTGTCTTTGCAATGGTCTGTCCTTTTACTTTTAACCGGTGTGTTTATATTTAAAGTACCCATGTTGTAGGCAACATATAATTGGGTCTTTCGTGACCCCTTTAAACATGAGGAGAAACTTGCTCACATGCCCATCAGAATATTTCCCCTCAGTTTTTATTGTCTAGGACTGTGTCCAAGGCTTGTGCCTAAACCAGTCATTGGGCAAATGGGATTAATGGAACTGGCACCGTTGGCTCAGCACAGTGCATGCCTCTCAAGGCGTGGTCTCCACGTAGCAGTATCAGCATCACCTGGGAACTTGTTAGACATTCACATTGTTTGGTCTTACCTGAAACCTACTGAATCAGGTAGGTTAGAGCTGCCTGCAATCAGGTGTTAGCAATTTGTGTTTTAACAAATCCTCTGAGAGATTTTAATACGTCAAAGATTGAGAACAACTGGCTTAGACTAACCTTTAGTTGGGGGTCTAGAGTGAGCTACCCAATCCTGGACAGGGGTCTAGAGAGAGCTACACAGTAACAGTGCAGAGGTCTGACAGCAAGGAAGGGCAAAAGGGAAAGATCTACATAGATTGGTGATAATCTTGACACAGTAGGCCAGGGTGGGACCTAGGAATAAGAATTTTTAACTAACCAACATACTCTCTTAGAGTGTTGTCCACACTCTAAGGGAAGAATGACATATTAGGATTACTGTCAAGTTGATTAGGAGAGAGATTTTAGAATCTTCGTCTCCTGACAGGAGTCAGCAAACTGTGTCTTGTGGGCATATTGGGCCCACTGCCTGGTTTATGTAGCTGATCAGCTTAGATTTTTACATTTTTAAATGATTGAAAAAATCAAAAGAATGCTATTTTGACACGTGAAAATTATGGGAAATTCGACTTTCAGTATCTATAAATAAAGTTTATAGGAACACAGCCGTACTTATTATTTATCGTCGGTGATAACTTTGGGGCTGCAGAGGCAGAGTTGAGTAGTTATGACAGAGACTATGTGGCCACAAAGCCTGTATGTTTACTAGCTGGCCCTTATAGAAAAAGCTTGCCAACCCCGAACTATAAGAATAATTTGCTAAATACTACATTCCCCAGCCCTCTGGGATAGATTACTTGAATAGGTGGTGGGCTGGACGATAACAGTAAAAGTGAATAATGAAGTATGTTAGTTCAAGAATACCTGCCCCTTAGAATTATGGTAACTTTGCTTGAAGTAGTATTACTTTAATGAGATTTGTAATTAGAATAAAGCTTTATATAGCAAGGTCAGTTACTAGAGCCTGTGATTATAATTTTCTTTCTTTTTTCTGTCAACTGTTGGTTAATTCTCAAGGTAAACCTTTTTGTATAACCCTATCACTGAAAATATTCTAAAACCTACCTTAAAACAGTACATCAATGAGAGAAAACCTTTGTTATGACTTGTAGTGCCCCAGGGTGGTTATTTTGAATCCTGCCAACTATTGTGCAATGGTGAAGATGCTGAAAGTGAACTCTTCCTAAAACATATCTTTGAAAGCTGTTTGGCTTTAATGAGAAAGAAGCACATATCAAATTTGGTATAGATTTAAGACAGGAAATATCTGATTATTTAAGGGTTGAGAGAATCAAACAGCTGACTTGTTTTTAGACTTACTTTTGTTAAATGCAAATAAGACTTGCCTTGTTTACCACATCATGTTTATGTATATTAGCCCAAGTTCACATAAGATTCTGTTGTCAAAGAGAGATGAAAATGTTCACTTCTAGAAATATAAGTGAGCTGATCAGATCATCACGGTGCCCCAGGTCAGTTCAGTAGCCAAAGCCCCAGATCTTTGACTCTCTGAGACATTGTTCCATAGCTTTTTGAAGTCCTCCTTGCCACCAAGCTACAGAATGTGTCATATTCTACCAGGGGGTATTTATCTGTTAAAAATGATTTTGGTGTTTGAAGTAATCAAATGTGAGTTCTGTTTTGATAGAAACTGTTAAATACATGTTGTTTTCTCAAGTACAAGCGAGGTAATCTCTATGTAGCTATATAATCCCTATAATGTAGATTTCTTTTTTTAAGGTTATACGTTGGCTCTTCAAAGACATTCCCGTCATCAGAGAAATCCCTGAGCCCTTTGCAGTGGTGTAGACATGTCCTAGATAATCCGACTCCGGAGATGGAAGCAGCAAGGCGTTCCCTGTGCTTTAGACTGGAGCAAGGTAACCGCGAACCCGTACACCTGCATCCTCAAACTCCTGCCACTGTCCACTGTTTTGTTGCTGGTTTTGGAATAGACACTTAATTGAAAAACTTTACCCTAGGGTGCAGCTGTTGCATGTGATTCACTTCATATGTTTACACATCAGGGTTTCTCGGTATAGAATATATTTAGATTTGTGCTTGTTTTTAGCCAGATTTTCAGCTTCTTTTAGTGTTGTAGGAATACATATTATTTTTCTATTTTTTCTTTCTGTTTATGAATGTACCAATACATAAAATGGGCCAGTCTTACATTCTCTGGGGATGGTTACAAGGTTGTGTCGCTGAATTCCAAGATAGTGAACTGGGATTCCACTGGGACCTGGGCACTGACCTTTTGCCTTCCCTAACTGTTTATTTGGATGTATAACTGGAAGTCCTAACCTTTACAAACTAGGAGATAATCTTCATATTGTATGTAACATTTAATTATGGAGCCCAACATAAGTTTAAGTAAAAAAAAATAATAATAATTAGGATAGTTGTAGCAGGGGAAAAAAAAAGCAAAAGGAATGAGTAGTACTCAGCTCCTTGCTATTTTGATAAAGTAGACTAGTACTTAAGGCTGTAATTATTTAGGCTTTTGCTTGTCTCTTAACCTCTTGGTATCGGTTTCATTATCTAGGTACACTTTACTCCATGGATCACTCGCATCCAAATCACACTTGAGCTCGAAAATGGGGTTAAGGGTTAACCTTAACCCTCCAGATGAAAGAATCAGGGTAGCTGAGAGTAGGGCTAAGGGAATCTGCATTGGCAAGGTCACCAGTGTGATTCTTATGCACACTGAGGTTTGAGAACACTGCCTATGAAACTCTTCAAGGATAATGAATGCTTATCAAATACTTGGACATGATAAGACAAAGTGTAATAGGAACCGTTTCTCGAGCTCTTAATTCTGACAGTCAGAACATTAAGTTCTTGACATTTTTCATTGTGTTCTAACTGCTCATCTGAGGTAGGTACTACACTCACTTTTAGAGGTGAGAAAAGTGAAGTTTAGAGAAGTTGAGAGGATTATGAGGGCAGAGTGGTCCTTGAGAGCAGAGCCAGGGCCTGGGTCTCCCTGACACCAGAGACTGTCCTTAACCAGTATTCCATCCTGCTTTATTGACACAGTCAACAGTAAATATGAACAGAAATCTGTTTTAAATATGTGGGGAAGGCCAAACTAAAAATTAGCGTGTTTTATTAGCATTTTAACTAAAATGAAATAAGTGATGTAGTAATAGCAAGTTGAAGAGTGGAGTAGGAACAGAGGCATACTAGGGTTAAAACTTTGGTGACAGATGCATGTCTAAGAGGACAGCCATCTCAGAGCCAAGACTCTGGTCCTGTTTCTGGGCCCATTTCCCTGAGTGGCCCTAAGCAGACCGTTATTTTCTCTTTCAAAGGTTGTGTAGGCCATCCCTAAGTTTTCTTATTCAAATACCTCTGATTCAAGGACTTTTTATATGTATATTTTTATATATGAATTTTGCTCAATTTCATTTGAAATAAAATAAAAATAAAATTCAAATGGAATTAGAATCCTTTAGTTCAAGGGTCAACAATATGAAAGGGATCAGATAGTAAATATTTTAGGCTTTGTGGGCCATCCAATCTCTGCCATCACTAGAAAGCAGCCATAGATGCAAACATTAATGAACAAGGCCGTGTGCCAGTAAATCTTTATCTGTGGACAGAGAGTTGAATTTCATGTGACTTTTTTTTTCATGTGTCAAGAAATATATTCCTATTTTTAATTTTGGTTTTTACCTTTTTTTGAAAATGGTTAAAATATTCATAGTTGGTGGGTATTATAAAAACAGGGGCAGGTTGGATTTGGGCCACTCAGGTCATAGGTTTGCTGACCCCTGCTTTATAGTTCATTTGCACACAAGGTAGATCTACATACAAGGTTGGTTTAAAAAATAGAGGAGAGGCTATGTTAATTTAACGCAATGTAACATAAATGTAATTTAAAAATAATCATAGTTGGTGGTTGCTTTTGAGATTCTAGACTAAGTGCCTAATTTTCCTTTCATTGGCAAGGGGCTAAAGCAAAATTGTGAGGTCATGAGGACATGAATTGCAGTTTTATTCATAGTGTAATTTATTTAAATTTAATATAAAAGAGTTAGAGCAGAGAACTAGCTTTTCAAATTCAAAATTAGTCTTTTACTAAATTTGTATGTAAATCTAAATCCTCTTTTGCTGTGAGGCTAAATGCTTTTGTTCCAAAGATCCATAATCCATAATCCCATTATGAGATAAGAAGTAATGGATTAGAATAGGTTGTTCAATGGGTGAAAAAAATTTTTTTGAAACTTAACATGTTTTATAAAGCAGTACATCTATAGTTTAGCAAGCATTAGTCTTACAGACATTATAAGGAAAAGGTCAAATTCCTACCCCATTCTCTCATGCCCATTTTATTACCCAGATGCAGTTACTTAACAAAACCTATTTGTTCTGGTTTTGTTTGTCTACCCTCCCTTTATAAATTCCAGGCTTGTATGGCTATTGCCTGAGTTATCAATTTTAATCATTACCGGTTGGCTTTCTACTTTGGGTGGTGAAGGTTTCATTTTTAACTTCCTCCCCCCACTATACTTTTTCTCCGCATATTCCGTCATGTAGCTTTTTACCAATTTTAGGATACATCAGTATGGATTATGATAGCAAGACTCACATCGAAGCCATGCAGTATTTTATCATTATGTTTCTTTTTTCATTTAACTATGCTTTTCCTTGAGTTAATTGTAAAAAGACATTTTTCTTGATCCTTGTCATTAATTTACCCTTAGACTCTCCAAATGAAACATCCTCAGTATGGTTAGACATAGACACCCACCAAGGGTTTTTATTTATTTAGTTTAACCATTCCTCCTGGTAGTGCCTTCTATTCTCACTGCAGTCGTACCTTGTTCTCTGTAGGCCTGTGCGCAGCTGTCATGGTGGGACTTCCTTTTTGCTCTCATCCTAGGAATTCCGCATCCTGTCTTCTGCATTGTATCGCTCGTGTCCTAAATGCAGAGACTTCCTTTTCCTTATTCCCTAGTTTAGCAGAATACGTTCTCCTGTTGCTTTTTGTGGGGAGTAGAAGTGGAAAGAGGATATGTGGGAGGTCAGTGGTGAGAACGTCATATGTCTGAAAATGTCTTTATCGTACCTTTGCTCTTACACTTGATTGTTCTTCGGGCTACATGTAGAATTCTAGTTTAGAAACCATTTCCAGCAGAGTTTAGAAGGCAGTGTTGCATTATATTTTAGCTTGAGGATTGCTGTTGAAATCCTTTACCATTCTCATTTTTGATCTTTCTGCGTAAAATACACTGGATATTTTAGAATCTTTTCTTCCTGGTATTTTGAAATTGCATTTGTGTGTGTGTGTGTGTGTTAGACAGTGGGTACTTCCAGCCTGGAAACTTTAGCTCTGCAAAATTTCATGCATTATTTCTTTGTAACCACCCCTCCCCTCCAGTTCTCTCTATTCTTTCTTTCTAGGTACTCCTTTTAGTCAGATGCTGAATTTCCTGGATTGATGTTCACATTTTATATTTTTCTCTTCTTTTGTTTATTCTTGATTTTTTTTTTGAACATTCTGCTTTCTTGGAGATTAAAAAACTCGTCTGCTAAACTCTTGCTGCATATTTATTAAGTACCTGCTATGTGTCAGGAACCATGGTAGGTAACGGGGATCCAGCAGTAACCAAAACAGTCCCTGCCCTCATTGAGTTTACCATGTAGTTTGCAAACTTTCACTTAATCCTTCTGTTTTTTGTAAGATACCCTTGTATGTGTGAGATATCTTAAATCTAGCAGCTTTCTGCTTCAGTTTAAGTGATGAAATCTGTCTTTGGTAAAGCACGAGAGGAGCAGCTGCTTGGGCTGGGGAGGGAGCCCAAGGGTTTTGGTACTCTTCCCATAGACTTTGCAGCAGTCATCTTGTGTTCGTTTCACCATAGAACTCCCTACCCTCTGTGGTGTCTGTACCATCAGTTTCAGAGCTTTTCCAGGTCTTTGTTCACCTATTCCCACTGTGGACCCTCAGAGCAGAGAATATCAAAACCCAACTGGGTCCATCACCTAATGTTTATCTGTTTTTTCATTTCTAAATAAAATGACTCTTCTTAGTCTGATAGTATCTCCTCTCCTGTTTGATATTCCATGTAGGTTTAGAAGACCTGAGTTAGCTGTCATTCTAGTGTGGTTTTGTAGAAATGAGAGAAGAAATCATAGTTAGTCCTCTATAGCAAAGAATTCTTACTGGATTCCAGTTAAGGGATTCTTTGTCAGTGACAGCTAATTAACTGGTATCAGTTAATTACAGTTTCTTTTGGTTTTTTTTGCGGTACGCGGGCCTCCCACTGCCGTGGCCTCTCCTGCCGCGGAGCACAAGCTCCGGACGTGCAGGCCCAGTGGCCACGGCCCACAGGCCCAGCCGCCCCACGGCACGCAGGATCCCCCCGGACCGGGGCATGAACCCGCGCCCCCTGCATCGGCAGGCGGACCCCCAACCACTGCGCCACCAGGGAAGCCCCTAATTACAGTTTTAACTTAAAGTTTATTCATTATATAGCATAAATGTTTAATTGGAATAATGTGTGTCACGTATTTTAGAAGTTTCAAGTAACTCCCTAATAAAGTATTTTGTTTTTGTTTAGACTTCATTTCTCTGGAACAATCAGCATCTTCAAGTAACAGACATCATTGAGCATTTTCTTTGAGACCAGGGTTGTGTCTTCATTTGAATATAAATTGCCCAAGGACAGGGACTTTTTTTTGTTGATCACACCAGCTGCAGAAGGGAACCTGACATGTATTAGACACTGTTGCTAAAATAAATGAATTTTTGTTTAATTCTTTATGAACCCAATGTCACAATTACTACTGTTATAATTTCAGTTTTGCTTTTGAATATTTCAAGATGGGGTGAAGTCTTTGCACCACTTTCCTTACCAGCCATCTCTTTCTTTCAGAAGAAAGACTGGCGTCACTTGAAGTATCAACTTGCAGCATTGCTTTTCCATTCACAAGCACGTTTACTTTAAAATAATTGGTTTTTACTTACCTTACTGCATTTTGTTGCAAAATGATTAGTGGTTGTACATGCTTCTCCCAGCCATTCCCCCACCCAAGACTGTTCAGTTAGACCATCCACTGCCATGAAAAGGAGCAGTTAGAGATGAGCTTTGAAGAAAGGTAAAGTTATCCTCTCTGTCTCTCTCTCTCTCTCTCTCTCTCTTTCTTTTACCAAGGGATAGGTAAATGTTCTTTAACGTCAGCCTGCAACTTCAGATAAGATGCTGCTTATTAGAGAACAAGTATTTTAGATATTTGGTTTTTATTTCCTGACCCTGATGTTTTGGGGAAGAAAATTGCTCAGCAATTAAAGATGAATTCCCTGAGAACATGTGAAGAGGGCCATAGTTATGAGGAGCCAGAGTCTATCTAGTGGGTGGGCCTTATGTCCCCTTGGGCCCCTTGGTCTTACATCTCTTCTTTCTCATTCCCTCTTGTACCCTAGGAACTTAGCCTGTGCTATTTTCTCAGTTGCAAATTAGCTGTCTTCTCTGCTTAAGGCCCACACATCCCCGAGCACATCTGAGTAAGGGTTTGTCAACCTCTGTTTCTGCAGGTACACTGAGTAGCATTTCTCTTAGAATTGTCTCTAATTGTGTAGTTGCTAACGAGCTTGTTTGGATTATAACTTCTTGAAGGGCCTAACTCTCTCCTTGTTGCCTACCTTCTCGATTTGGGAGGGTCCTCTAATAACCTTCATTCATATCTGACAACTTTGTGACCCTGGTTCTAGATTACAAAACTTGGTAGATTTTGGGAGAATATATGGGAGGTGTTCAAGTCTTGCCTTGAGGTTGTGAGAACAGGCTTATTAAGATCCTGCCCTTTGAAGAAGGTTTGTTTTTCTGAAGAAAATGATGGAAAAGAAATGTTTTATATGATTTAATTTTATAGGGAGTGAGCACCCACATTATGACTGCTTGTAAGATATTGCTAAAAGAAAACCTTTGTTGTCACAGCTATAATTTTGCTAATTGGTTAAGTGCACTCAAAATACAATAGGATAATTATTTTTGGTATAGGGTATATATATTACAGATGATCAATATGTATCCAATACTCTTAAATTCTCATAGGGAATATAAATTGACTTTAATTAAAATATTAACTAATATTTTAACTGAATATTAATTAAATTAATTGCAACTTTATTGTGGCTCCTGAAACTTATTTTTCCCTTTTCCAAACTGGTCTTACTATTCAAATTGTATAATTTGTAAAGTCTTATGTATCAAGTAGTCAGCAAGGCAAGTTACTTAAGCTTTCTCAGCCTCTTCTACATTTACGTTTATTTTATAGAGTTGCTATAAGGGGTTAAATAAAGATGTTTGTGAAGGAGACATAATAAAGGCTTAAATATTCAGTCTCTTTCCTAATATATTGGAATAACATAAATGACTTTTTTGGATAATGTACAGAAAGTAATGATAGAAATAAAATAACTAATTGCTGAAAGTTAAATCTTTCAGTACTTCTAAATCTACAATCTATTCGTATAAAATTCAGAAAGCCTAAACTAATATTTCCTCTTTTTCTTGGTTGGTTTTTCCTTTTTGAAAATGCTCCTAACAATGTTTGTTATGTTACATTTGGAAGCACCCTGTTTTGTGAACATCTTTTAATTGAATTTTTAACATGTGTGTCCCTTTTTTTCACATAGATTAAGCATCTGAGGCTAGGGGGACCTGTACCTCAGTTTCCTTTTGAATTGCCAGTGCTTATTACTAAGTTTTAAGCTCTGAATGGTTGGTTTCTGTGATGTATTAATTTGAGTACATTTAAATTCCTTAGAGCAAAGAAACTAATTGAACATTTGGTATTGTAAATGGCATCCGGTTAGCCAAAGCCACACACAAAATAATTATGTAGTCATATTCATTACAGTGTTAGCTCTGAGGATAGAGATTTGAGTCTGTTTCGTTCCCTGCTGTCACCCTCCCAGTGCCTGGAATGTCACCTGGTAGGCGTTAAATGCTGATAGTTGAATGAATGAATTTGGAGGAAGGGTTTTTTTTTTTAGTTAATTAATTTATTCTTTTTGGCCATGTTGGGTCTTCGTTTCTGTGCGAGGGCTTTCTCTAGTTGTGGCAAGCGGGGGCCACTCTTCATCGCGGTGCGCGGGCCTCTCACTGTCGCGGCCTCTCTTGTTGCGGAGCACAGGCTCCAGACACGCAGGCTCAGTAGTTGTGGCTCACGGGCCCAGTTGCTCCACGGCATGTGGGATCTTCCCAGACCAGGGCTCGAACCCGTGTCCCCTGCATTGGCAGGCAGATTCTCAACCACTGCGCCACCAGGGAAGCCCCATGGGGGAAGGGTTTTTGATCTAGTAGTTAGATCTAGTGCCTCAGCCCTACTTGACTCTGTGGTTAAGAGCACATCACTTGTTTCCAATGTCTTGCTTATGAGTGGGGACGTTTAACAGATTTCACAGGGCTGTTACAAAGATTTCAGGAAATGCTGAATGTGAAATTAGTCTGAAAAACGTGAAGTGTCATGTAAATACAGGGACACGTTCCTAATACACAGTTCTTTATTCAGAGATTGAACCCAAAAAAATACAGGGAATCCTCTTAGTTCGGCTATTTATAGAAAGCGAAGAGTATTTTTTTCTTTGGGGGAATGGGTCTGTTTTCTCTCCCTATAAATAAAGATACTTGGTAGAGTTAGGGATCTCAAATTGAAGTTTTATGAGTGTAGTTTATTCAAGAATAGTAGAAAATTCAAGAGGACCTCTGTGGTCTATTCTTTTTCTCCTGCTTCTTCTCGGATCTATATGTATTAATATTTCATTTCTGACATGCTTTTCTTTCTTCTTCCCCACTTCCTCCACCCCTTTAGAATGTAAATAACAAATATCCATAGAACTTTCATGGGTAGCATTAACTCACATGATATTCTAAATTGGAATAAGGCTAATCTAGACTCTTTTGTTAAGTCCATGTCATGAGGCTGGGATGTTAGATAACCAAATAATGATCCAAAAGCTTATCTAAGTAATTTGAAACACCCAATATGTGGCTCAGTTAATTTGGGGCCAGTTAATAAAAGCTTATCTTGCCTTAAGATTCTTGAATGTCCATAACTATTGAATCAGGACAGGTCACATTTGAGGAGTGTGGGTATAGTTTGCACCAATAGTGTAGCTCTGCACACTTAGCTATCTTGGGTCATGTTTCCCTGGGACCATCTCTCATTTCCTCTGGGATTATATACTAAGCAAATGTGAATAGCTATTACCTCTTAGCTGAGTTTTTCTCTTATCTTCATATGACACCAGTTCCCATTCTTGTCTCAGTTGTTATGATGGAGTGTTTCTCTCTAAATTTAGCCAATGAAGAAGAAAGTTGTCGACTAACCCAGGGCTCTGAAGGTGGCCTTTTTCATTTGCAAAAGCCACACAGATTGAACTGAGACATTAAGAAGCTTATCGAGTGTCTTGTCTCCTGGAGCCTGCCCAGTCTCTCCTTGCGGGGCCCAAGATGCTATCTCCGCCAGCTCGTGTTTCCAGTCTTGAGGTGCTCTGTCACATTTGGAACACAAAATTAAAACTTAGTCTGTGTGGTTCATTTTAGGTAAGCTCTGTAAAGGATTCCCTTTCTCATTGGAAAAGTAATCTGGAATCACACTGAAATTTTTGTGCAGAAACAGGGTTTCTTGACATTTGCTATTATCTCTGTGCGCTGGAAGTTGAAGATACATCACGTCTGTGTGCTTCCATCACATCCTTGCTTTGCTCTTAGGCTCCGAATAGCATCAGTGTATTTGCTTCATTATTAGGAATGGTGTTGAGTACAGTAAAGTAACACATAATTAGGGATTGTGTTCCCATGAAATTCACAGTTTCTATACCATTATAGCCAACAAACATAGATATGTATTTGCCAGATATTCCTAAACAATTGTCCTTTCCTTTCTTTTGCCAATTATGCATGTGTTTCTATTTGTTTTTTCTTTTGCATTTCCACCATGATTAGAAAGGTGTTTATCAAAATAAGCAATAACTTACGACAGTGCATAATGTTTGTTATAATGAACACATAATTGGCATGCTATTTTGTTACCCACCCCAATGAGAAGAAATGATAGAGATTCTCCCAAAGCAGTTGTTTCCTGCTTTCACACTACTCTGATGATTGATTACACTTGCCTTTATGGCAGTAAAATTTTATTTTACCTGTTTCTTGGGACCTCTACCAAACAGTCAATTTCTGCAAGAATTTGTAGACAACCTTTCCTGAGACACTGGGCCTTGACCAGAGAGATGATTCAGATGCTAAACCATGAAGTAAATGTGTATTGAGCACTTGCTAGCGCTCAGTGCTAAGGACTAAGGGTACAGTGGCAAGATGAACTCAGCATCTGGCCTTTGGAGCAAGCAGTCTAGTACAGGGAACAGATGACACAGATGGCAGCTCTTGTTCTTTTTTCTTCCTTTCCCTTAAAACAAGCATGATGATGTTCATGGACCTGAGTCTGAGGGGTATGGCCAGGAAATGCTTTCCTGAGGATGTGACATTGAAGAGTCAGCAAAAGTTCAGCAGGTAACTCTGTAGCAGAGGAGGGCAGGGGAGCAGCTCAGACCATAGGAGCAGCATGTGGAAAGGCCCTGAGATGGGAGGAGACTCGTGAAGTGAGACGAACTGGCAGACCACGGGCAGGGAGAAAACCTGAGCTGAGTGATTCTAAAGGAAACTAGAGTTAAGGACTCTGGACTTTCTATTGAGATGGTTGGGAAACCTTTGAATAGTTTTAAGCAAAGGAGTGACATGACTTTGGACAGGAAAGCTACAGGGTATTACCTGAATTGTCTTACAAGACTGACCCTTTTTTGAAATCTGGCAAAATTTGGAGAGTTGAAATAGTGATTTTAGAAATTCTTTGGGATGTTGCAGTTGGGCTTTAGCATTTTTTAGGATGATTCTTTAACTTAGTTAGACTTGGAAATGTTTTCTCCTGCTTCTCTCATTAATATCCTGAATTTCTTGCGTGACCGCCTATGGGAAGCAGTAGTTTAAAATGTGGCCAAACTTCATGGTGCTTAATTTACTTTGAAAATATAAGGCTTTGATAGTCTCATTTATTTATAATACATGGAGCTTTATACTTTTATATAATGACAAGTTTCATGTGTTTGAATTTTGGAGCTCTTGTCATTTTGTACCTGTGAGTTTAATATTTTTCCACTTGTAAGATATATTTCAGTGAACGGGGTGTGTGTGTAAAAGTATCAATTTTTGAAATTCAGGTTTTAGTGTGCGTGCCTGTGTATTCATATACGTGTGTATATATGCACATGCAGTGTAATCGTGTGATTTTCCATTTTCATAGCATTTTTAAATAAGGAAAGTGGGATCAGGAAAAGGATACTCTAGCAGTAGGAGTTGCTGGCATGTGCTAAAGATGATGACTGCAAGTGGTGGGGATGTCTAATCTTCAGGGTCAAACCAGATACCTATTTTTATTTTTATTTTTATTTTTTTTATTTTTTTGTGGTACGCGGGCCTCTCACTGCTGTGGCCGCTCCCGTTGCAGAGCACAGGCTCCGGACGCGCAGGCTCAGCGGCCATGGCTCACGGGCCCAGCCGCTCCGCGGCATATGGGATCTTCCCGGACCAGGGCACGAACCCGTGTCCCCTGCATTGGCAGGCGGACTCTCAACAGCTGCGCCACCAGGGAAGCTCCCAGATACCTATTTTTAAAGACGGCAGAGAGATCTGATTGAGAAGCAGAGCTCGAGGTGACTTCAGGTATCCACATTAGACTGAGCAGAGAGTGGGAGGAGTATTAGATGAACTTTGGAAGCCTGCTACCTTCCACCCTAAGATAGAGACCTCCTTCCTTTGTGCTGTTGGGATCTCAGCCACTCTACTGCTGCATGTCCAGGCACGTATGGAGAACTTGCTTATGAAATAATCCACCTGTTTACATACTGTCTGTTGTTAGTTTCCTTAGAGGCCTGTTGGTGTAATACCTACACTGGTGCAAAAGAAACTCAACGCCAGTTACCTGTATTCAGATGAACTTAGCCTTTATTCATAAATACGAACCAGCAACCAAGTCTCACTTGCTTTTTGAGAAAACTAATAGCATGAACAAAATAAAAAGGTCAGCTGACTTTGTAGGAAAGAAGTAACTAGGGGAATAGAGAGCTCAGTGTGCTCAGATTCAAGAGAGTAGTAATACAATTTTAAAACAAGAACAGATTGCTAGGAAGAGCAGTAGTCAAATGATTACTACTTTTAGTCATTTTTAATTTCTTGGAAATACTGAAATAAAAAGACAGGGCTAAGAACCAAGCTGCTTATCTGAATTAGACAAAGGAATTGCCCCAAAAGAGAGAAAATTGAGAGAAGTTAGGGCACTTGGAGGACAGATCTGCAACCTCTGATCTTTAAGTTTTAGAAGCTGGAACAGATAGTTTAGAGGAAGAAAGAATCAGTTAATTACGGAAGAAGATCTCTTTGAGCTGAAGAAAGACACGCCCTCAGCATGAACTGGGTTAGATGAAAAGTGACCTACACCTAGACATCCTGGTTTAATTCAGATTTTCCAGGGCTTAGGATAATATCCTAAAAATGTTCAAAGGAAGAAACAGGTTATCTACAACAGTAACAGACCTCAGATATTTCGTAAGTAATATTGGATGCTAGATGGGCAATATTGTCTTTAAAGTTTTGAGGGGAAGTTATTTTCAAACTGTGATTTCGTACCCAGGCAAATAGTAAATTGTGGAGACAAGTGGGAGAGGGTTTTGGATCTGCAAAGATTTAGAAGATTTTACTTTATGCACCCTAGTTTAATGGCGGGAAAAGTACCAGGAGAGAGATCCATGAGATCTACAAACCCTAGGTCACCAAGATGACCTAGGAGAAACCAAGGAAGATACAATAAGAAAGTGATTTGACTCTGAGGGCTTACGACGTCCTTCCCCTAGTTGTTGGGGTCTAGTCCAGTTACTTTTCTCGGCTGCTGTCCTTTCACAATGCTCAGTTCTCCAGTTAATTGTACTTACTACACCAAAGCACTGAAATGCCACGTTTATGTGGCTTGACATCCAGTGATCACCTTAAAGCTTGTCCGAAGCACAGCTATTGCACAGAACGAAAATACAATAAACCTTGACAGTATCCAGATAGAACCGTCAAACCGAGGTGGAAGGTACGAGAGGGGGAGCATGCACGAAATGTCTAACCTTTTCACCACGGGGAGTCAGGCACCAACAAGCTGGTGCTGGTTTGTCTACTTAAAGTTGCGCTTTTATACGAATTATATAATTGTCCCCAAATTCCAAAGCAAAACTCCTGCCAAATGGATCTGGTTGTTATAACCTTTATGTATATTTGAATGTTCTTCTACGTGCAGGTATTTTAATAAAATCATGGAAGTGGTTAGTTTTAGGGCCAAAAAAAGTTTTTGCTTTGTCAAAGCTATTTATATTGATATGTTTACTTTCTACTACCACTCAAGACTGGTAGGTCAGAGGCCTTTTCTGCCACTGGAATGTAGGCCACACACATTGTGTCCCTTACTGGAAGAAGAGTACCCTAGCCCAGGAGGTGCTAAAAGGAAGGATGGTTCAAATTCCATTTCCATCACTCTTCTATTCAGGAGCTTCTAGTGCTTTCTGTTAGCCTACCGGGCTTGGATTCTTACCACACTGTACATGTTCAAGGGCAGGGGGACTCTTATTGGTGCTCTAGTCTATCCTTAGAGTTCGCTGGGGGGAACCCACTATATTCAGAGGTCAAGATCGTCTAGCCTATTTCTGCATAGAATTGGATTCTGTAGCGTCTTCCTGCTCTCATTATTGCCGTGTCGAACGTGGAAGTTGCTCCAGCCGGCTGTCACGGCTTGCGTTGTGGCTGTAGTCTAACTTGAGAGCAGCCGTCTGCAATCCGCATGACAACATCGCGTGGCTGACAGATCCTTAGGCCACTCTTTTCCCTTGTTCTTTGCAGGTTACATTATTACTTTCACATGGGCCCTCTTCTCACATTCTGTGGCCATTTTCACTGTCCTTAAATTTGCTGTAAGCCATAGCAGTCAGGCCCAAGGGAGAAATGACTTCTGTACAAGGGAATTGTTGAACATGCCTTTGAAGTCTGATTACTACTGAAGTTAGATTTATTTTTAACCTCCCCTGTTAATTGCAGATGGGAAGTCTGATGACGATGGTGACTTGTGAAGTCACAGAGGTCACTCCAGTCCCGGGTAACTGGTCCATGTGTGCCTAAAGCCGACAGCTTATCTTCAGTTTTGACCAGTGATTAAGTGGAAACAAGTGGACAGTCCACAGAATTTCCCTTCCCAAGTCTCATTTTCCAGCTTTACTTTTAGACCATTGTCCTGGTTAGAGAAGACCTGAGAAGGATCCAGTAGTGGCTGGGAGAGAAGAGCATTCGGCGTGTGGTCTCGGGACTGGTTAGGGTCTGAGAAGTAGAAAAGGTCTAGTGCCTTACTCATGATGATGAGATACTTCAACCAGCTAGATTACTTTAACGATGAAATTCAGATCAAGAATAATTATAAAACTCTGATCCCTGTGGAATAAATGTTATCAAGTAACACTGCTTCGTGGTGAAATTTTGTAACTCTCATTCAACAAATATTAAACATTTATATGCCAATCATTGAGGGTATACACCATCTTTTAGTTACTTTCAAACCTAATATATTAAACTTAATCCTAATGTTGAAAGTGACTTTCTTGATTAGCTCTAGGTATTATTTATATGCGTAAATGAACTGTTTTATTAGATGTTTTTTGAAGGTGGTATGTGGTTTTTATAAATTATTACATTTTGAATATAACTGGAAGTTTAAATACTGAGTATCTGCAATGTTCCAGGATCATAGGTGTATATGTATCATATATATATAAAACATATAATTTTAAATCATTACACTTGTCATTGTAGGTTGAATGGACTGAACCTGTGGGAAAAGATTCAAATTAACTTAGTAGGTTTTTCTAGCTGTAATTTGAAGATTGAGAGACTTGGGGGTGATGACTAACTTACTCTGATTAAATAACCCCTAAGAGGGCTTCCCTGGTGGCGCAGTGGTTGGGAGTCCGCCTGCCAATGCAGGGGACGCAGGTTCGTGTCCCGGTCCGGGAAGATCCCACATGCCGCGGAGCAGCTGGGCCTGTGAGCCATGGCCGCTGAGCCTGCGCGTCTGGAGCCTGTGCTCCGCAACGGGAGAGGCCGCAGCAGTGAGAGGCCCGCGTACTGCAAAAAAAAAAAAAAAGCCCCTAAGAATACCAGTTACACCAATTAAGGCCCTCATCTGCTAGTTCTTTAGCCTTTCTCCTTATATCAGTCCACTGGCATGTGCATAATAGTTGAATCCTCTTTACTTTTTGTATGTCTGGAAAGAGCAGTATGACCACCTGTTTCAGAGCAGTAGAAGGACCTCCTAGATCCCATATGCTTATTTATCAGGCCGGGGAGAGCTGTGGAGAAATTAATGCTGCTCAGGTTCACCCAGTAAAAATAGTGGATCAGATAAGCTGCAAACCATATGTTACTACTTCAGGGGGCTGGCGCGGGTTGGAGCCAAGTCAGCAGTGCTTATTACTTCCTGTGAACTTACTCCAGAAAACCCCTCAGTCTGTGCAGTCAGAGTTTGTAAGAGTGAACCAATAAAATACTGTCTTTCCTAGGGTTCTTAATTCCCCCGTTTAAGCTTAGTCCAAGCACTTCTGTAGGCTGTAGGTATGTAAAGCTGTAATATAATCACCTAGGAAGTTTATTCTGGAGAGGATGGTTTGTGAAAATGGAGTTCTTCCTGCCCCGGTGGTTTGTGGGCTTAGAGCAAAATGCTGTGGTCTGGATACAGCTTCCTGCCAATATAAGGAGAACAGAAAGTATTAAAAGAGCTGATGTCGCCTGTCCTTCGCTGATCCTAAACCACTCTGTACCTGGTGTTAGTGAAGGGCCACGTAGTTGAATTCCTCTAATTGTTTGGCTTGGAACTGAGGCCTGCCTACCTGTTGTATAAAAGAAAGAATAAAAGCGGAAGGATTGGATAATTGTTAATCTCGCCTTGCTTCCTTTTCCTTTACTTTCCGGGACTCTGTGGTAAAGAACATCATTGTTTAAGACTCAGAGATATGACTTAGAAGCTTGTGGTTTTGAAGAAACCATATTTCTTAAAAATGTGTCATTTGGGACGTTTGTTTCCTCTGAGATAGCCTTTGGGTAAATAAGTGAGAACTGTTGACCTATCCTGGTCAAACTGTTGAAAGTTCAAGCTTCAGTACTTTGCTTCTGAGTTGCTAACAGCTGAGGAAAGATTAAGCCTGTGTAATTGTCTAGATGAGCTAGAACGTAAAAAGCATGCCCCTCATTTTGAGAAGGCAGGTTAAACGGCCTAAGTATTAGGAAGAGTGGAAGAGCGGATCATTTCTGCACTCTCCTTTCTCCCACCTAGCTTCCAGAACATTTTCCCTCAGAATTTAGAAGACGTTTTTGCCCCAACTTGCTGTAACTTTTCACTAGTTTTCCTTAAAAAATGCTTTGTAGTTTGTGAATACATGGTGTAAACTTTTGTCTTATACTCGCCACAGCCCTGCTTATTACCCTCTGACAAACATACCTTCTCTTCCGATGAGAACGCTGCAACACAAGGATGTTACATTGATCTGCTCCAGATCTGAGAACTAGCATGTGGCAGGATGGAGACTGGAACTCTGGTGTCCAATGTCTTTTTAGTCTTTTGTTGGTCTTTATTACAGTATGTTATGAAAAGTGACAGTAGAGAAGAATGCTATTGGCTATCGTTATGTCTTAACCCTTGACATACCCTTGCAATAGAATCCTGTGCATTTATCAGAGGGAATATTACAAAACCTGTATGTATAGTAGTCCAAGGGTTGGCAAGTTATGGCCATACCTGGCCTTCTGCCTGTTCTTATATGGCCTCTTTCACATTTTTAAACGGTTGAAAAAAATTAAAAGAACAGTAATATTTCATGACCCATAATTTCTATGATATTCAGCTCTTGGTATATATATAAATAAAGTTTTGTTGGGGCATAGCCATATTCATTCATGCATGTATTGTCTGTGGTTGCTTTAATGCTGTGATGGCAGAGTTGGCGGAGTTGAGTGGTGGCAGCAGAGACCATATGACAGCAAAGCCTAAAATGTTTACTGCCTGGCCCTTTACAGAAAATGTTTGCCAACTCTTGTGTTGGCCTGTTGCTGTGACTTTCATCTCTGACTTTCATAGGCATTGAATCCAGCCACCTAGCCCTTCCAGACCCACATCTAACTCTTCTTACCAAGATCTTACCCTAGATCTCTAAAATTCCCCAGTGGCAAATAACCTTCAATCACTAGGGCTTTTTTTCCCCTTATTTATGACACAGGTGGTGTCACTTTGACATTTCCATGAGTAATATGGCCACCACACTTCAGCTGTCTAAACCTAAACCAGTAGGACATAAATACCCTTTAGAGAATCATAAAAAGGACACTTGCTAACATCTTCAGGTGTTTTGTTTAGGCTTGCCTGTTGAGATTAGTATCATCGCGGAGATATGCTCTCCAGACTCACCTAGGTAGTAATCTGTGCTTGTTTTAGTGGTGGGCTGGTCATTACTGTTAATACTTGCCAGGTTCTCTATTCCAGCCTCTGCCTTCTCAGCATGTTTATTGCCTTCTGATCTACAGGTAAGAGGCCACAAAACCCACCTTCATCTCCCGCCACCTCCACTGATCCTCCCCATACCCACTCTTAAACGTTCCTTCCTTAGGCCTCTTCTCTTTTCCTTCTTTATATTCTGCTTGGGTGATTTCACTCATGCCTGCGGTTTCATCTAACACTTAACTTGTTGATGTACCCTGATCTCTTTGTCTCTTGCCCTCTTTCCTGAATTCTGACTCCTTACTGGACACGAGCACATAGGCATGTCCTACAAGTATCTCGAATTTAATTCATTTTTTTCTTAAGCATGCTTATCTCATGTTTCCCGTCTTAGCGGATGGCATCTGTGTCTTAGAATCCATGGTGTCAGCTTTGCCTTACTCCTTTTCTCCACTCCCTGTGTTCATTGGCTCACCAGATATTTCCACTTCAGCTCAGATGTGGCTTAACGTGTTCTCACCAAATGTTCTGCCAGTACTTTAGTTTGGTACCTTGTGGTGTCTCACCAGCTGCACTGTGAAGCCTCCTAACTGGTCCCCCAATCATCAGTCTCTACCCAATTAGTCCATCATTCTATATGTCGTCAGAAAATACATATCTGATCATGACTTTCTCCTTCTCAAAGTCAAGACAGTACTTGAATATTAAAGCTTCTACTATACATGACAGTGCAGAAACGGATCCTCCCAAGCTCTCCAGCCCTAACTCTTCTCCACATATACCCTATGCTTCAGTCCTAACGTCGGCCATTCCCTGAATATGCACTGCTTGTTCATGCCTCCATGACTTCACATGTGTTATCCAGAATGAATATGTAGAATGGCATTGTACCCTGGGAGATAAGCTCCTCAACCTTCAAGGGCCATGTTAAACATCATGTCTTCTGGTGAAGTCTTTGGATTCCCTCAAAGGTGACCGTTTTCCTCACTTTGCGTGCACTTCGTGGTGCTGTCATGGCGCTTGTACTCTTGTTACTTGCCTGTCTTTTGCACTACTGGTCTTTAGAAATTGAAGTGGGAAGGACGGGAGAACAGTAACCATATTTTACACAGCTCAGTATCTGTAGCATCTGGCATTGGAGAGCCACCATGGTGGGTGCCTACTCAAATGAATAGAAAAATGAATTTTAGAAAAGCAGGTGGGAGCATAGGGGCCAGGCAGATTTCCCAGAATGACTGTGGGAATTGAGCAGGAAAAGAACTCTGTGCTGTGTGTACCTATGGAAGAGATCACTCCAGGAGACTGACCTTTATTTTTTGGTATCTGTTGGTAAATGTTGAATAAAGGACGGACTCTGGGTGTGGTCTGTAAATGCTGGGCGTCTGAATTATTCTGGAGCACTGGACCCTTTTTTTTTTTTGGCTCAGGAGTGCACAGATAGTTGGCCTCAAGCAGCTCCTGGTTTAGGGAATGATGGAGAATATAAATTTGGGCAGCTGAGAAGAGCCACGAGCAAGGAGATGCAAAAATATGACTTAATGTAGAAGGCAGTTCTGTGAATTTTAGTAAAACAGAACTCAGATTTGCTGTTAATGAGTTTTCATCAGGCTTATTAAAAACTGCAGAAAGAAAACATTTCTGGGGCTGCTTTAGACTGATTTCCTCACACTGCTGGGATCATTCCAACCTTCTGGAGTGACGTTCCAGATCACCTGCTTTGTGAGAGAGACAAGTAACAGGATGTGGGAAATTAGTGAGCCATGGTCTCTGCAAACTGCAGTTTTGACTTTTAAAGTCTTATTCTTGGATGAGAAAGAAAGGAAAAAAAAAAGATGAGAGAAGCAGAGTAGGGCTTGTTTTTAGGATAACTTCCCATGCCTTAGTCTGTTCAGGCTGCTCTGTAACAGAATACCACAGGCTGGGTGGCTTTTACATGGCAGAAATTTATTGCTCACAACTCTGGTGGCCGGACGTCCGAGGTCAGGTGCTAGCGTGGTCTGGTGAAGGCCCTCTCCAGGTTGCAGGTTTCTCCCTGTGTCTTCACATGGCAGATCTCTCTGGAGCCTCTTTATAAGGAAGGCACTACTCCCATTCAGGGCTCCACCCTCAGGACTTAAGCACCTCCCAAAGGCCACACCTACTAATACCATCATCTTTGGGGTTTAGCATTTCAACGTATGAATGTTAGGGGGACACAAAAAAATCAGACCACAGCACCTGGTTAGAAGTGTGTCTGTACTGTTAGAAGCCACTAGACAGAGTAAGAGTCCAGGACTCACCCAACTCAGATGCTACACTGATAGTGGGGTGTACAGAAATTCCACTGAACACACTTTCAGCTGTTCTGTATATGGTTTCTTTGATTTTAAGAAATGTTGGCATCTCAAGAATTTGAGGAAGCTTCGTAGCCTTCTTGCACGGTTTACTGCCAACTAGTGTTCCTGGCACAATCCTTCACTTTAACTGTGCATTGTAGGAACTAGCTCATCTAGGCTGAAGCCTGTTTACTCCGGATGCATCAGTTACTCCGCACAGGACCTGGCCGTTAGTGATATAAAATCATTTAGCTCGAAACCAGAAGATTCACACACATAAAGTTCAACAATTTAGTGGTTACTGGGAAGTATTAACGAAGTGCTGCTACAGGTATATTTCTTCACTGGGCCTCCAGCTAGGCTGAAATGTCTAGACTCACCTTTGTCTTCAAAGATATACTAAATTATAGTTATATTAAGTTTAAGAAATTTGGCAAAATCATTTAGATGTCAAGGTAGGAATGGTAGAATGGTTTGAAATAGGGGAGTATTAGTGAACCTGCCAAGATTTTGACCACATTCAACATTTATCGATTATCTACTATGTGCCAGACATTGTATTGGGTACTCAGCTGGCTCTGTCTATAACAAGGGGAAAGTGTGAAAATGATTATTTCCAGAATAGAGTGTTGCTTTATTTTGAACTCTTTTAGGTAGATGCAGTACTGTCCTTTTGAGGATTATCACTAAGCTTTACATATTAGATCAGTTACTCTTTTTCATTTTATGTGAATTAAGCCATACTGCATTCTTAAATTAGATTTTGATTATATGCATGGATATATATATTCAACAAAAATTTGAATATTTACTATATATACTATGAGTGTAGGCAAAGATGATCAAGGCATGGTAGGAGGGTCATGGTTTCTGGGAACTTTTTTGTTAGGAATAATTTTTAGTGTGGAAAATTTTAAAAAATTAGATTCTTTCTTAAACCTATCCCATTACCTATCCTTTATGATTTTTCTTGATATTATCATCACTGGAGCATTTATCAAATTGATTTTTGCAGGGGGGTTATACTTTGCCTAATGTACAAAAAATAGCTTCACAGATATAGTGTAATTTATTTTTTAAGTTAGACAACTTTGAAGGTGTACAAAAAAAATAACCTAGTAGACCATTGGACACTCAAACTAGTTTCTTGCCGAAAGATGAGGTATCTGTCCACAACTTAGTACTTTGTCACATTTATTTCAATAGAAAATGCTTACTAGACAGAAGGTGGCAAAGTCGAAAGTTTAACCAATACCAATTGTATTCTTAACAAGGAAGCTTTAGAAACACTCTAGATGTGGGAAGTGAGGTATAGGGCATTGGATAAGGGTCCTAGTGAGGTGATCTGGAGTACCTGAGATCTAGTATTGGATGAAAAGCCACTGTGCTACTTTAGAAAGGAAGAGAGCAACACAGTTAAAATAATCAATGACCAACACAAGCTTGGTAGCGATGCTCAGAGCAAGCTTTCTGAGGGCAGTGTTGGTGGCCGGAACTTGGCTGAAGAATAGATTGCGATAATCTAGTGAGAGATGGCGAGGTCTTGATGAAGGAAGTGGCAGTAGGACCACAGAGAGTGTGCAGACAGAAGTGTTCTGGGAGAGAGTTTAACTTAGGTATTTGGGAATGAAAGCCCTGCCAAGTATGATACGTTTGATCCAAGTTGGAGAAGCCCTGTACTTACCGATAGAACTTTATAGAGTAGGAGGATAGAAAACTTAGCTGTTCAGAAGTTCATCACCCATTTTCTCCTTTATCAGAAGCTGTCTTGCTCCTTTCTTAGGGTCATTTTGATCATTATCAAGCCTCTCAAAAAATTTGACATCCTCGTGTATACAGAAAGTCCATTAAATTAATTAAATGGAAAAAACAAAATTGCCCTATGAAAAGTTCTTTGTGTTTGTTTTTATCCTCTAAGGAAATGCTTCCTGTTGCAGTTCTTACAGTTCTTTAGCTACACACTGAAGAATAACTAGGATGCGGTGGCTTCCGCTCCCCTCCACTCTCCTTCTCCACCACAACCTCGGGCACTAATATAACATCGTTATTTTGTTAGCTTGCCTCTGCAATAATTCTCCTCCCTCTTCTTAAAAGCCTCCATGCCAAAGGACAATGCAAAGCATTCTTTCTTGCAATAGATGCTAATTGTGTTCTTCGTTGGGATCTTGCTGTCATAGCCACAGTCGCTGTGCCATCGTGTTGGGAGGCCCGGGTCACAGTAGTTATTGTGCAGAGTAATGAATGCTGGTTAGTGGTGATGCGTTGTCGCCTGCATCTGTGGGTGAGAACACGCAGTCACTGTAATTTGCCTGGCGAGTGATCATATTGGTGTAACATAACGTCAACTGTTAAGCAAGTCAGCTGTCACAAAGAACTATTGGTTTTTTTTTTTAATATAGAATTTTTAATGAGAAACTTTGAGTTATAGAGATTGAAGATGTGAGAAGAGCTACCTGGTGTGTGTTGCATATTAACCCCTACTTCTCAGTGTGTTTTGGGATCAGGTTTACATATCTGGTGGTTTAGGGAAGGGAGTGCCAGCTCTGCACGTCTCTGCTCTGGCACAGATTGGGAATTGCATGTTGGATAAGTGACGTGACTGGTGTCAACTAGGAACGAGGCTTCCTGGCAGTGACCCCTTCGTGAAACTTGTGGATTCTGAAAGCAGAATCACTGTGAATGTAGTTTCCTCAACTAGTTCTTCCATCTGCGTAAGGAAAAGGTTATTTCTTCAGTAGTTGTTTGAATGGGATGGTGCTGTTTCTCAAGAATTCTTGCTGAAGTAACAGGAAACATTTGCTCTTATAAATAACCGTGGTGCTAATATGCAAGGACCTTACCTTACCAGTCTCAGGATTGGAGCTTGTTACTTTTTTGCCTGCCCACAGCCCACAGTTTCTTCCTCTCCAACCCCACTGCCCATCTTTGAACACTTTTTAGCTATTTGCTCATTAGCATCTCTCATTAAAAGTGTCCTGGGAGTGCATTTCAAAGCAGTTCTTTTTATACTTGTTTCTTCAAGTTTTGTCGAATTTCCAGCACATGTAACGAAGTTATTGCTCAAAGTGAAACTTAACCTAATTTATACTTTTCATCTATTCCCTCCTGTCCTGCTTTAGTACATTGCTTTTTAGAAAAGTGGATTTTGACTAGCACAGTAATTTGTATGCCATGAAGAGAGAGGAAGTGATTTTAGGTGTGACTTGAAGTTTTGTTTTGTTTACAATTTAGGGTCTTTTTATATCCCAAGATCCAAGGGGCTGGTAATTTTGGAGGAGGGAAATATGTTAATTAGGACAGGAGAGATAATGTGCAATTAGATCATCTGCCAATGCAGGTAAAATTCCTTTTTGTTCCTTATTTTATAGTATTAAATTAATAATAGGTATAATCCTACCATTAAAAGTTACCTAAATAACACATGTTCAATGCAGAAAATTTGGAAAACATTTTTTATAAAGAAAAAATCCAGCAGATTATCAGTTACCTCTATGCCTGCCACCTGAAATAACTATCACTAAGTTTTGGTGTATATATACCCTTCTGTGATTTTTGTAGATCATTTTTCCATAAAGCTTGTTTTGGACTCAAGCAGAGATGCAGTAAGATACAGTAGTCATTTTAAGTTTCTTCCATAATCCAAGAACAAGTTTCCATAATAATTCTTTGGTCAACATTTATTAATATTAAATGGGTTGAAAATAAAACTTAGGGAAAAAAATAGGACTATGAACAGTTAATATTAAGAACTATTTCCCATAATTCTAAAGATAGGTTTCCTTGAGTTTTTCTTTTGACATTAACATTTTATATTATTAAAACAGTTAAATTTTTGTGCAGAAATAGAAAATATTCGTAATGAGGAAATTAAAAACAACTTTTCACTGTTATATAGACATACTGACTGTAATCAAGGTGGCACTGATTGAATAGTTCTTAATGAAGGTAGAAATAGGGCCCTGCTTCACAAATAGCCCGCTTTTACATATGTTTTCCCTTAGATAAGTGAGAGCCAGTTAAGAATGAAAAGTTGCTTTGTCTTTTCATTTTGTTAACCTCTTCCCTTTCTCCCTCTGACAAGTCAACGTCTGCTTCTGTATAGCTAACCGCTGCTGTTTATTTTCTGCTTCTGTGACAGCTAGCCGATGGCGGAGTCTCTTCCCTTCAAATGTCTCACTGGCTTTTCCTTATAGCCCTGTGGCAAGACTCAGCCCTTATAGCAATGGCATTAATACTCCCAGCTTCTCTAAAACCTCAAATAAAGCAATACTAACACCTGAAAGAACAGGTAATATTTCAACTTCTCGTCTAGCGGCTTGCTTTGTAAATCAGTCACTAAACACAGCTTAAATATCCACCTTTCATTGAAAAGCTTGAGGGTAATCTTACTTATCACAATGGGGAGTCTGCTGCACACTTACTTTGGGTAATGACAAAGGCTAGCGTTAATTTGTACTTTAACGTCATTAATCTGCTCTCAATTGTGTACAGTAGGCAGCCTTCACTCTATCAAATGCATATATATATAATTATGTGTTTCCAAATGTATAATGTGCTTTTAAAACTAAATGTTGAACAAAATAAAGGTCTTTATGATTTTCATTATGATTGAAGATTATCAGACTTTTATTATACCTTGCTGTTTAAAAAATTGTTGGTGCTTTTTATTAAGTCAGGGCTGTGTAGAAAGAATAGTCATAGTAGCTTTTTATGAGATGACGGTCTCATAGTTGTCTCAGCATTGGTGATTCCATCCCTATAGTTTTCTCCCTTCAGCCCTTTCTTCCTTGGTTCTCCTATCTCCAGCCATTACTTTCTCACTTTCATGAGTGACTACAAGTCTCCTGTGACGGTTCTAAATTATGAAGGTTTTGTATGTGCTTCCCTGTATGGACGTGTGCCGTTTATGTGTGATATTCTTATCCATTTATAGCACTGCTGTTTGTACCTGTTTAAAAAGTGGACCAGATTAAAATTTAGTTTAAAATATATAATCCATTACTACCAGAGACAAGCATGTCTGATTCTTCATTGAAAGTGTACAGGATATGTATTCTTATACCATGCCTTTAGATATATACTTAAGCTAATGGGATGCAGATTTAGCATTATTGATTTTTCTTGTCTTACGGTGGTAAAAAAAACATATAACATGAAATCTACTGAAATCTACCTTTTCAACAATTTTTTTTAGTGTACAGCACAGAGTGGATTTTTGAATTATGAAAACTGAATTTGAGAAAGCAAAACAAGTGGTTTTGTATATATGAATTATGAACACGTGAAGAGGTGCATACTGTCTTGCCATTCTCCTGTCATAGTGGTGTGTTGGTTGTTTTTTGGTGACTTAATGAAAACAGGAAAAATATAGATGGGTCTTGTTTTTTTTTTTAATCCATTCAGCCACTCTGTGCCTTTTGATTGGAGAATGCCTTGAAGTGCTGACTGTTGATATGTGAACTGTAAAGCACATGCAGATAGCAGTTCTTTGGACTAAGTAACAAACACGTTTCCCTTGTTTTTAGGTTACACATCCAGGGGCTCCCCTCTCAGTCCCCAGTCATCCATAGACAGTGAGCTGAGTACTTCAGAGCTGGAGGATGATTCTATCTCCATGGGATATAAGTTACAGGACCTCACTGATGTTCAGATCATGGCTCGTCTGCAAGAAGAAAGTAGGTTCCTCTTTTTTTTTTTTTTTAAATTAATTAATTAATTTATTTTTGGCTGTGTTGGGTCTTCGTTTCTGTGCGAGGGCTTTCTCTAGTTGCGGTGAGCGGGGGCCACTCTTCATTGCGGTGCGCGGGCCTCTCACTGTCGCAGCCTCTGCAGAGCACAGGCTCCAGACGCGCAGGCTCAGTAGTTGTGGCTCATGGGCCCAGTTGCTCCGCGGCATGTGGGATCTTTCCAGACCAGGGCTCGAACCCGTGTCCCCTGCATTGGCAGGCAGATTCTCAACCACTGCGCCACCAGGAAAGCCCCGGTTCCTCTTTTTAAACTAGAAAACGTTTTAAACTAGAGGCTTCTACTTGAAATCTAAGGGGGTGGGGAGGTTTCAGGGATTTCTCCCCAGTTAATGGGCAAACAATTCTATTTGTTCTCTCCTCCCATCCTACTTTGTAGGTGGCGCAATTAAATGCTTCTCACAGTCTCATGACCATTGTAAAATATTAGGACATACTCTGGGCAAAATACATTGATGTAAAACATCACCAGTGTAGCCACTGTGGAAACAGTTTGCCAGTTTCTCAGAGAACTAAACATGCGGTTTCCATAAGGCCCAGCACATTGTATTCTTGGGCATTTATCCCAGGGCAATGGAAACTTGTGTTCAGAAACACAGAAACCTGTATATGAATGTTCATAGCACTTTATTTATAATAATAGCCAAGAACCAGAATGAGCTCAGATGTCCTTCAGTAGGTGAGTGGTTAATTAAGCTGGGGGTACCTCCATACTGTGGAGTACTACTCAGCAAGAAAAAAGAATAAATTTTGATAGACATTACCATCTTGGATGAATCTCCAGGGAATTATGCTGAGTGAAAAAGATGATCTCAGGAGATTTCATACTGTGTAATTCCATTTATATAACATTTTGGAATGACAACATTTTAGAAATGGATGACAGATTAGTGGTTGCCGGGGCTTAGGGATATGGCATGGGCTCTCAGGAGGGAGGTAGATGTGGTTATAAAAGTGCAACATGAGGGATTTAGGGAGCTGCTCTGTTTTTGACTGTGGTGATAGGTATATGATCCTACAGGTGATAAAATTGTATAGAATTTAATACTAATACATGTACACATATAAAAGTAATACTGGAGAATCTAAATCAGATGGGTTTATATAAAGTGCCGATATCATAGTTGTCCTATTATTCTATGATTTTGCAAAATGATACCATCAAGGGAAACTGGACAGAGTACACAAAAGATCTCTATTATTCCCAGAACTGCATGTGAGTGTGTAGTTATCTTAATAAAAATTCAATTAAACATGCATTAATGCATTCTCAGATGCAAATTATTACATATAGAATGGTTAAACAACAAGGTTCTACTGTATAGCACAGGGAACTATATTTAGTATCCTGAGACAAACCATAATGGAAAAGAATATAAAAAATTATGTGTATATATATATATGTATAACTGAATAACTGCTGTACAGCAGAAATTAACAAAACATTGTAAGTCAACTATACTTACATAAAAATTGTACTTCTCAAGATACATAATTATTGCAGGAGAGATAATTGGAAACGTTATTTCCAATAACATTGAGTTATTGGTTCTGCAATAAGGTTACAACAGTTAATCTGAGAGTGAACTACTTCAAGGGTATTAATGGTATCAAAAGGCAAAAGAAGATGTAGATCACAGACCTGGGCTAAGCTTATTTTGGAATTATCTTCTGAGGCCAACATAAGTAGAAACAGCCAAGTATCATTTAAGCATAACAATTTCCTGCTTTCAGAATTGGGCAGGGCTACTATGAGAAAGATTGTAATGCTTATGCAAGATTTAATAAGATACACTTTGAGAGGAAAAACGATTATTTTATGTTGTTATTTAGTAACAATACACTAACAGTAACTCTTTCTAAAAAAATGTATGGCTGAAAGATTGGATGTCAGTCTCGGAAGTTAAGCAGTCAGTCAGGCATAGACTACTTTAAAAAAAAGTTGTGGGTTGGGCTTCCCTGGTGGCACAGTGGTTGAGAGTCTGCCTGCTGATGCAGGGGACACGGGTTCGTGCTCTGGTCCGGGAGGATCCCACATGCCGCGGAGCGGCTGTGCCCGTGAGCCATGGCCGCTGAGCCTGCGCGTCCGGAGCCTGTGCTCCGCAGTGGGAGAGGCCACAACGGTGAGAGGCCTGCGTACCACAAAAAAAAAAAAAAAAAAAAAAGTGTGGGTTGGCAACGAGATAACTAGAAACTTCCAGATGATGATGAATAGTGTCTCCTAAGTAGTCTTCCTAAGTATCTCTCCAGATTCCAGAAGGAATGGCTTGGGGAAATCGACAGATACTGATAGATGAACTGTAGTGGTATATTTAATCTTCACTGGAATTGGGGCAATCTTTTTCCAGAACAGAATAGTCCAGTATTAGCTGTCTGTTTGGTAGGTAAACGTGTCTGTTTTCTTGGGATGTAATAAACTAAGAACAAGATAGTGGGTCTCCACTTGAATCACTTGCTTGACACAAATTTTCCTCAAATATTTGATGAATTGGAACTTAATAATTAAGCCAGATTGAAATGCCTCATAAGATAAAATACCAGTCCCTGTTGTTCCGTAGGTCTCAGGCAAGATTATGCTTCTACTTCAGCATCTGTGTCGAGACCTAGTTCCAGTGTGTCACTGAATTCAGGAAAAAAAGGGACATGCAGTGATCAAGAATACGATCGATTCAGCCTGGAGGACGAGGAGGAATTTGATCACCTGCCACCACCTCAGCCTCGTCTTCCAAGATGCTCACCTTTCCAAAGAGGAATCCCCCATTCACAGACTTTCTCCAGCATTCGGGAGTGTAGGAGGAGCCCCGGGTCCCAGTATTTTCCTTCAAATAATTACCAGCAGCAACAGTATTATTCACCTCAAGCCCAAACTCCAGATCAGCAACCAAATAGGACCAACGGAGGTAAGTTGTACGCGCCGTTGGTGTTCGATGTGCTTGGATCTTTCATACGTGGTCAAGAAATGGTTTCAAGGTCAATATAAATAACTGGTGAATGTTTCCAAGACTTATTAAGTACATCCTTAAGACCTTATCAGTTTGGTTGGTGTACATTTAAATCTATAATTGACCAGCTTCGGATGATGTGTCCCAGATTTATAGCTTCAGGAAAACCGTTGTGAGGTACCAGACTGAGTCAGAAATGGGGGAGCATCTTCGTGTTGTGGCTGGTAAAGCTGTAGGACAGCAGGGCTGTGGAAGTTGAGGAGTTCCTAGTTCCATGGAGTCGGAGGCACGGAGCCGCATCTTCTCTCATCTTTCTTAAAACCCCCCATCTCTGACGGCCTGCTCCTAGCCCACAGTGATGGATGGGAAGTGTGGACCGTGGTGCTTGGAGAGGATGCTGCTGTGCCCATCGAGATTTAGGGGAAGTTTGGGATGTGGCTTTCCCTCTGGTGTCCTGACATCTAGAATTAAGATCTGTGCAGCAATGGGGCTATGGAAGCTGATGTTTGGCGTGGTAACGGCAAGTTGATTTGTCCTGGTGGCAGCACGGTGGGTTGGAATATGTGTCGTTCTTTTTTTGTAATTTTTTCTATTTCCCTCTTCATCATTTATCTTCCTTCCCCACTCCCAGGAGTTATAGATCTTGACTTACAAGAACTATAGGGAGAATAATCATGTGATATTCTAAGCCTGGTATGTTTTTGCACTGATGATCAGTCTGACCCTCATACACAAATCCTGTAGAGTATGGAGAAACCAACGATATTTATAGAGTTATAGCTTTTAATTATTATACAGCAGCATTTCTCAAACCTGGGCCCAGAAATGATCCAACAAATTATTTAAAGATATTGCAAGGCCAAATACAAATCATACTAGTCATCACCTGCTATCATGTACTTAGTGTTTACTTTTTCTTCCTCTGCACTTGTATTATTCATGCTAATTGAGAGACCATTTGAAAATATTTAAGGTTTTATAGTCTCTCTTTTTTAATACCTTCAGATTTCAAATTTAACAGAAAACAGTGGCAGGTAAAGTGACTGCCACTAGTGAGTAATTTATTAAAGCCCATAATATCGAAGACAATATTTTATGTGCTTAACGAAAATTACAGCATCATTAAAACTGCGGGAGAGGGCACAGAGTTGTTTCTGCAAAGGCTTTTTTTGTCAAGTGTCTTAGAGCATCACATCCTGCCTGTCAAGCAGATGCTCCCTCTGCATCTTGATTAGCTGTCAGTGGGATCATTGTCCTACCTTAGAAAAGTGGTGTTAACTTATATTCAACACCATTATGAAAAGGGTTAGGTGTCCCTAAATCTGTGTTATGATGGTTCCTGTTAGGAGAGTGGAAATATTTCTCAGCCTGGTGTCTGACTGTGGTAGTTTTATTTCTCTAAAAGGTCTGGTCTCCACACGTAAAGGAAAATGGAGTACAACAGCAGTTCTCTGGATTGGACTTCTGACTAATCAATTTAATGGCTGAGTACACAGGCTCTGAAGGCCAGTACGAGCTGAGTTCCCCTCCTGGCCTACCACTTATACCTTTCCCAGGCTTCTCGTGCCTCTGAGCTCTCACTTATTTGGCTACAAAATGTAAACAAATAACATCCCTTTCTTAGAAAACTTAGGTATAATTGGACATCAGATCATCTGGTATACTCTCCTTTATGTAACATGTAATCCTTTAACCTAAGTTTGTCATAAGGAATAAATGAAATAATGACCATTCCATTGCCTGGAATAAAAACGCTGGAAAAGTTCAAAGTGCTGAAAAAGTAAAGGTGGTCTCCCCAGCCCCACTGTTTTTTTAAACTTTTATTAATGTGGCTCAGATATCTGAGCCTTCATTTGTTACCAGAGGATTATTTGAACAAAATTGTGGAATGAGAGTCGTAACTTTGAAACCAATCTCTCAAATATTTTTCTAAATTATTAAAATAATATGGATAAAAGAAAATATAAATAGAAGTGCGTGTTAACATTTCCTACTTCCATAGCTCTTACATTGCCTGGTTTCCAAAGGGATGGCTCTTGAAAGTTCTTGGTATATTTCTGGGGATCATAGGATTAAAAGGAGCAGACAGCAGTCCACTCTTTTTTTTTTTTTTTTTGGTGGTACGCGGGCCTCCCACTGTTGCGGCCTCTCCCGTTGCGGAGCACAGGCTCCGGACGCGCAGGCTCAGTGGCCATGGCTCACGGGCCCAGCCGCTCTGCGGCATGTGGGATCTTCCCGGACCGGGGCACTAACCCGTGTCCCCTGCATCGGCAGGCGGACTCTCAACCACTGCGCCACCAGGGAAGCCCCTAGCAGTCCACTCTTACCTGTGACTTCAGTTACCCATGGCCAACTGCAGTCTGAAAATGTTAAATGGAAAATTACAGAAACAAACAATTCGTAAGTTTTAAACTGTGCATTGTCGTGAGTAGTATGAGGAAATCTTGTGCCTTCCTGCTCTGTCCCACCTGGGACGTGAATCATCCCTTTGTCCTGTGTATCCACGCTGTGTGTGCTTCCTGCCTGTCAGCACCTGTATAGGAAGAACATCGTATATATAAGGTTCTGTACTATGGGCAGCTACAGGCACCCGCTGAGGGTCTTGGAACGTATCCCCTGCCCATAAGGTGGGGCAGGGTAGGGCTACTGTATTTGAATAGTTTGCCAGGTATGATAAGTGCTTAAAGCTTGCAGAACATTTGCTAACTGTGATTTTTAGGGTATGGCAGGGGTTATCAGTGGCATGGTGTAATCAGTGTTAGCCTGAGGACCTACCCTGAACCCTGTATTTACTGCAAGTCTAGATTTAGATGTTTGGTGGGTAGCTGGCTGCTGCCTTTATTCCTTAAAGGATTCCTAAAGATTGATAGCAGAAGAAAAGATAGAGAAACAATGGTCTAGACTATAACCCCACTGAGAGTCGGGAACTCCCTTGTCTAACACACTGTATAGTATATATACACAGGAAATACTCGTTCATTCATTCATTCCTTCCACAAAGTGGGGAAGGGTGTCCAAGTGAAAGAACCAGCACGCTCACGGGTACAAGAGAGTGTGAAGTATTTGGAAATTCCGTTCTCCACTGTGGTTGGCAAGTAGGCTGTGTGGCGAGGGCAGCAGGAGATGAGTCTAGAGATGGCTGCAGAGCCTGTATCTTAGAAGGATCTTGTCTCAGTCCAGGAGCTTGGGCTTTCAGAGGAAGGGGAGGGACAGTGACTGGAGGGTTTTTAGCAAGTGGCTGGCTAGAAGTCACTGGCTGTATGGAAGATGGGGAGGAACAAGACAGGGTGTACAGAGACCAGTTAAGAGGAAAATTTTGTGAAAATGTGGATGACAAATAATGAGGTCTAAACTAGGTGGTAGTGGGAGATTTGTTAAATATTTATGAGGCAGAATTGAGAGGACTTGGGAGTTGAGGGTGAAGAAGGCAGGTGAGACTTGGAAGATTCCGCCGCTTTTTGGATTAGGTGACTTGATGAGTAGGGCTATAATCAAGGGATCTAAGTGATGCAGAAGGAGCTGTGTGTGAAGGGAAGAAAAATGAATCTGGTTTTGTAATTGAATGGGTTTTTACTGAGTATTCAGATGTATCCTGTGTTTTCTGAGCTTGAGTGACCTGATATGTGTACTTTAGTTTTGGCGGGGTGTGTATTAAAGAGAAAACTGTCTACATTGTAGAGTTGCCCTCTTGTGGCTGAATTCAAATCTCAGCAGCGCTGAGGTCTGTGCGTGACTGACTCTCTGCTGCCCCTTAGTGGCGGAAGATGTTCTCAGCAAGGAAAAAGAAAGGGAAGCATTTGTTCAAGTCTCCAAAGGTTTGGTGGTGTACTCATGCCCCTTAAAACTTTCCAGAAGTTAATGTGGTCATGTTGATGTGATGAGTGGATATGTCAAAACATCTCAAGTTAGAATTTTAAGAATTTCTTCCTCTTTTGATATGCTAGCAAAAGATTCAGGAATTGCTGGTTTGACACTTCTAGGTTTTTTTTTTATTATTAACATGTAACAATTCCTAGCTTTTTTTTTCCTTTTAAACTGTAAGATTATTTTCTATCCTCACTTCGATTCAGTTTTATCCACTTATTGTATAGAAACAAACAGCTAATTGATTACCTAATTCCTCCCTCTTTTTATATAGAACAAGTGCTTTACTTTAGCAGTCTGTTTGGTGGAACCTTTCTGGAGACATGGAGTGCGTTTGTCTCTACCGGGGGTAATTAATTAGCTTGCTAGAGTTCATAACACACGTGATAATTTCTGTTTGTCATTGAACAAAATATAATTTCTATTTGTATTTAATTTTGAAAGCTAGTGTTTTAATTGGCATAAAAGTTGTGATTTTTAACTTAGTAAAATTCTTTTCTAGATAAGCTCCGAAGAAGTATGCCTAATCTAGCTCGGATGCCAAGTACAACCGCTGTTAGTAGCAATGGTAGTTCTCCAGTCACCGTGCGGAATAGTCAGAGTTTTGACTCAAGCTTGCATGGAGCTGCAAATGGAATTTCAAGAATACAGTCTTGTAGTAAGTATGACAGTATTTTTGTATGTAATTTTAATTAGTTGTAACACCATTAGGAAAATCTTACTATTTCATTTCTTTCTTTCTCTTAAGAACACTACAGGAAACTTTTCTCCTTGTGACACTTTTTTGTCTTTCACCATGATAATTGAGTGGTATTTTCACTGGTGCCTATGTCACCAATTAATAATTAGTAAATTATATGCAATCCTTTATACCCAGGGATAGCAGTAGAAGCACTAAATGGTGATTGATTTGTTTACTCATCATACAAAAATGTTTTCTTTGCAGATCTGCCTCTTTTTAGCTGTGTACTTGATCTATTTACTTTGAGGAAAGCACACTTACTCTGTCTAGCTGTTACTTTGGTCTTATTTTTCACCAGTCCAGAGCTTTCCCCTGGCAAATGAAGTTCTATTTTAGTGTGTATTTTAGTAGGATCCATCTACTTCATTCCAGTTTGCCCCACAGTGTGTCATTCATCCTCTGTACGGTTTACCCAGTGATGAGCAGCACGGTGAAAGTAAAATCGTGTGTGTGTGTGTGTGTGTGTGTGTGTGTGTGTGTGTGTGTGTTCGCTTTGTGTGGGGATGTGCTGGCTCCAGGGCACCCCCCCACCTCCTACTCGTGCTGTCTGTAGGGGCAGTTGGGGTTAAGTCTGAGGCTGACCCCTGGGTGGCAGATCCAAGGTCACAGTCCCAGTATTGATATGCCCAAACCCGGGAGGCCTGAAGTGTGTTCAGTGTGTGGCCAAGCGCCATCAACCAGATGTCTTAAGTCTGCACCCAGAAGACTCCCTGGTGGCCCTAACAGACTACCCTGTGTACCCTGTGTACCTCCAAGACATGTCTAGAATGGGTTAGATTTTTGGTGCCTACCTCTGTCATTCAGTAAAGTGTTACACTTTACTGTCATTATGTCGTCTTCCATACTAGCCTACTGGCTCCCTCTGGGCTTGGACCACAGTGCATCTGATTTTCTGTCCCCAGCACCTGGCATGCTGCCGGGTACATTGAGCTCTCGGTAAATGTTTGAATGAATGTATAAATGAATGCCATAGGGCTGTATCTTAGGGCTTGATCTGTTAATATTTGAATTAATGGCTTGTTTAAAGACAGAGAAGACAACCTGTGAACTAATGGTGGGAAACTGAGAAGACTACTAATTTTATGTCAGGAGGTTAGGACAATTGGCCAAATATACCATGATGAAATTTAACTGAGATAAAAATTCTACACTTGAGTACAAAAGTCAATAGTATAAGCATAGAAGGGAAAATACAGTTGTGATGGTAGCAAATAGGGTAATGATTAGGAGTTTTTGTGAACTCTAATTCAGTGTGGGTTAATAGCACGATTCGAGTGCCAGAAAAATGCACGTAACCCAAAATAGAATAGAACATACACTACAAACCATGGCAGGTTTTGACGGAAGTGCTCAAGAAATGACGGGAACATGTCAAAAGGTTATAGGAAACAACTTGAAGAAACTCCCAGAGACCAAATCTGGGACAGTTTGAGCCGCAGAATAAATATTTATATTAAAGGATTATAACCCATAGGTTATTTAACTGTGGGTCCATACTTAATTGAATAAAATAAATGGAGAAGAGGGGAAATTCTTCTTTATAGAAGAATTGCCATTGATAAAACAAAAGAAGTGAAGAAAATAGAAAAACCATTGTAAGTCAAGCATAATAATGAGAGAAAACAAAAAAACCTGAGACCAATGTTCATGTGTAAGAGGAGGTCAGTCATGAACTTGTTTCAGATCTCAGGGCTCTGCTCTCATTGACTTTTATTCCTAAGCACTGTAAGAGAATATTCTTTATACATTCTAAGTGTGTATCATGAAGATTCCTAGTTCTGGGCCGTTCTACTTTCTGGAGTGAACAAAGGTAGGATACAGAAAGTTGGAGAGGCAGCCTGATATAGAAGGAAGACACTGGGTTAGCAGTCAAATACTTGAGTTTGGGTGTTTTTGTTTTTAATTTATTTTATTTTATTTATTTTTGGCTGCTTTGGGTCTTTGTTGCCATGCACGGGCTTTCTCTAGTTGCAGTGAGCGGGAGCTACTCTTCCTTCCGGTGCGCGGGCTTCTCACTGCGGTGGCTTCTCTCGTTGCAGAGCACGGGCTCTAGGCACGCGGGCTTCAGTAGTTGTGGCATGCGAGCTCAGTAGTTGTGGCATGTGAGCTCAGTAGTTGTGACTTGCAGGCTCTAGAGTGCAGGCTCAGTAGTTGTGGCGCACGGGCTTAGCTGCTCTGCGGCATGTGGGATCTTCCTGGACCAGGACTCGAACCCGTGTCCCCTGCATTGGCAGGCGGATTCTTAACCACTGTGCAACCAGGGAAGTCCCTGGGTCTTTTCTTAATCATAAGTTCATGGGAAAGCGCCATATCCTTTCTGATTCTTGTTTTCTCATTTGTAAAATTAGGATTCTGTCTATTGATCTTAACTAGTTTCTCTTTGTTATTTTTTTAAACTCAAGGGTGGTTATCTATCTTGTGTGTAGGAGAATTAATGGGAGTATCTTCATGAATAATTTCATTTCAAATGATTTTGAAATTTTATTGAATCTGTAGATAAATTTTAGAATTGGTAGCTTAAAAATATTAGTTTTCTAATGCGTTAACATGGAACATTCTTTCATTTATTTAGATCATCTTGTCAAAGTTCTATAGCTTTCTATATAGAGGTTAATACATCTATAATTTATTCCTAAGTATTTTATTTAAAAAAATTTTTTTTAACATCTTTATTGGGGTATAATTGCTTTACAATGGTGTGTTAGTTTCTGCTTTATAACAGGGTGAATCAATTATACATATACATATGTTCCCATATCTCTTCCCTCTTGCGTCTCCCTCCCTCCCACCCTCCCTATCCCACCCCTCCAGGCAGTCACAAAGCACTGAGCTGATCTCCCTGTGCCATGCGGCTGCTTCCCACTAGCTATCTACCTTATGTTTGGTAGTGTATATATGTCCATGCCTCTCTCTCGCTTTGTCACAGCTCACCCTTCCCCCTCCCCATATCCTCAGGTCTGTTCTCTAGTAGGTCTGTGTCTTTATTCCTCTCTTACCCCTAGGTTCTTCATGACATATTTTTTTTCTTAAATTCCATATATATGTGTTAGCATACAGTATTTGTCTCTCTCTTTCTGACTTACTTCACTCTGTATGACAGACTCTAGGTCTATCCACCTCATGACAAATAGCTCAATTTCGTTTCTTTTTATGGCTGAGTAATATTCCATTGTATATATGTGCCACATCTTCTTTATCCATTCATCCAATGATGGGCACTTAGGTTGTTTCCATCTCTGGGCTGTTGTAAATAGAGCTGCAGTGAACATTTTGGTACATGACTCTTTTTGAATTATGGTTTTCTCAGGGTATATGCCCAGTAGTGGGATTGCTGGGTCATATGGAAGTTCTATTTGTAGTTTTTTACGGAACCTCCATACTGTTCTCCGTAGTGGCTGTACCAATTCACATTCTCACCAACAGTGCAAGAGTGTTCCCTTTTCTCCACACCCTCTCCAGCATTTATTGTTTCTAGATTTTTTGTTGATGGCCATTCTGACTGCTGTGAGATGATATCTCATTGTAGTTTTGATTTGCATTTCTCTAATGATTAATGAAGTTGAGGATTCTTTCATGTGTTTCTTGGCAGTCTGTATATCTTCTTTGGAGAAATGTCTATTGAGGTCTTCTGCCCATTTTTGGATTGGGTTGTTTGTTTTCTTGTTATTGAGCTGCATGAGCTGCTTGTAAATTTTGGAAATTAATCCTTTGTCAGTTGTTTCATTTGCAAATACTTTCTCCCATTCTGAGGGTTGTCTTTTGGTCTTGTTTATGGTTTATGGTTTTTGCTGTGCAAAAGCTTTGAAGTTTCATTAGGCCCCATTTGTTTATTTTTATTTCCATTTCTCTAGGAGGTGGGTCAAAAAGGAACTTGCTGTGAATTTTGTCATAGAGTGTTCTGCCTATGTTTTCCTCTAAGAGTTTGATAGTTTCTGGCCTTACATTTAGGTCTTGAATCCATTTTGAGCTTATTTTTGTGTATGGTGTTAGGGAGTGATTTAATCTCATACTTTTACATGTAGCTGTCCAGTTTTCCCAGCACCACTTATTGAAGAGGCTGTCCTTTCTCCACTGTACATTCCTGCCTCCTTTATCAAAGATCAGGTGACCATATGTGCGTGGGTTTATCTCTGGGCTTACTATCCTGTTCCATTGATCTATATTTCTGTGTTTGTGCCACTACCATACTGTCTTGATTACTGTAGCTTTGTAATACAGTCTGAAGTCAGGGAGCCTGATTCCTCCCCAGCTCCATTTTTCATTCTCAAGATTGCTTTGGCTATTCGGGGTCTTTTGTGTTTCCATACAAATTGTGAAATTTTTTGTTCTGTGAAAAATGCCAGTGACAGTTTGATAGGGATTGCATTGAATATGTAGATTGCTTTGGATAGTATAGTCATTTTCACAATGTTGATTCTTCCAATCCAAGAACATGGTATGTATCTCCATCTATTTGTATCATCTTTAATTTCTTTAATCTGTGTCTTATAATTTTCTGCATACAGGTCTTTTGTCTCCTTAGGTAGGTTTATTCCTAGATATTTTATTCTTTTTGTTGCAGTGGTAAATGGGAGTGTTTTCTTGACTTCACTTTCAAATTTTTCATCATTAGTGTATAGGAATGACAGAGATTTCTGTGCATTAATTTTGTTTCCGGCTGCTTTACCAAATTCATTGATTAGCTCTAGTAGTTTTCTGGTAGCATCTTTAGGATTCTCTACGTATAGTATCACGTCATCTGCAAACAGTGACAGCTTGACTACTTCTTTTCTGATTTGGATTCCTTTTATTTCCTTTTTTTCTCTGATTGCTGTGGCTAAAACTTCCAAAACTATGTTGAATAAGAGTGGTGAGAGTGGGCAACCTTGTCTTGTTCCTGATCTTAGTGGAAATGCTTTCAGTTTTTCACCATTGAGGATGATGTTGGCTGTGGTTTTGTCATATATGGCCTTTATTATGTTGAGGAAACTTCCCTCTATGCCTACTTTCTGCAGGGTTTTTATCATAAATGGTGTTGAATTTTGTCAAAAGCTTTCTCTGCATCTATTGAGATGATCATATGGTTTTTCTCCTTCAATTTGTTAATATGGTATATCACATTGATATATTTGCATATATTGAAGAATCCTTGCATTCCTGGAGTAAACCCCACTTGATCATGGTCTATGATCCTTTTAATGTGCTGTTGGATTCTGTTTGCTAATATTTTGTTGAGGATTTTTGCATCTATGTTCATCAGTGATATTGGCCTGTAGTTTTCTTTCTTTGTGACATCCTTGTCTGGTTTTGGTATCAAGGTGATGGTGGCCTCATAGAATGTATTTGGGAGTATTCCTCACTCTGCTATATTTTGGAAGAGTTTGAGAAGGATAGGTGTTAGCTCTTCTCTAAATGTGTGATAGAATTCGCCTGTGAAGCCATCTGGTCCTGGGCTTTTGTTTGTTGGAAGATTTTTAATCACAGTTTCAATTTCAGTGCTTGTGATTGGTCTCTTCATATTTTCTATTTCTTCCTGATTCAGTCTTGGCAGGTTGTGCATATCTAAGAATTTGTCCATTTCTTCCAGGTTGTCCATTTTATTGGCATAGAGTTGCTTGTAGTAATCTCTCATGATCTTTTGTATTTCTGCAGCGTCCGTTGTTACTTCTCCTTTTTCATTTCTAATTCTATTGATTTGAGTCTTCTCACTTTTTTTCTTGATGAGTCCGGCTAATGGTTTATCTATTTTGTTTATCTTCTCAAAGAACCAGCTTTTAGTTTTATTGATCTTTGCTATCGTTTCCTTCATTTCTTTCTCATTTATTTCTGATCTGATTTTTATGATTTCTTTCCTTCTGCTAATTTTGGGCATTTTTTGCTCTTCTTTCTCTAATTGCTTTAGGTGCAAGGTTAGGTTGTTTATTCGAGATGTTTCCTGTTTCTTAAGGTGAGCTTGTATTGCTATAAACTTCCCTCTTAGAACTGCTTTTGCTGCATCCCATAGGTTTTGGGTCGTCGTGTCTCCATTGTCATTTGTTTCTAGGTATTTTTAAATTTCCTCTTTGATGTCTTCAGTGATCACTTCGTTATTAAGTCGTGTATCGTTTAGCCTCCATGTGTTTGTATTTTTTACAGATCTTTTCCTGTAATTGATATCTAGTCTCATGGTGTTGTGGTCGGAAAAGGTACTTGATATAACTTCAATTTTCTTAAATTTACCAAGGCTTGATTTGTGCCCCAAGATATGATCTGTCCTGGAGAATGATCCATGAGCACTTGAGAAAAATGTGTATTCTGTTGTTTTTGGATGCAATGTGCTATAAATATCAGTTAAGTCCATCTTGTTTAATGTATCATTTAAAGCTTGTGTTTCCTTATTTATTTTCATTTTGGATGATCTGTCCATTGGTGAAAGTGGGGTGTTAAAGTCCCCTACTATGAATGTGTTACTGTCGATTTCCCCTCTTACGGCTGTTAGTATTTGCCTTATGTATTGAGGTGCTCCTATGTTGGGTGCATAAATATTTACAATTGTTATATCTTCTTCTTGGATCGATCCCTTGATCATTATGTAGTGTCCTTCTTTGTCTCTTCTAATAGTCTTTATTTTAAAGTCTATTTTGTCTGATATGGGAATTGCTACTCCAGCTTTCTTTTGGTTTCCATTTGCATGGAATATCTTTTTCCATCCCCTTACTTTCAGTCTGTATGTGTCTCTAGGTCTGAAGTGGGTCTCTTGTAGACAGCATATATATGGGTCTTGTTTGTGTATCCGTTCAGCCAATCTGTGTCTTTTGGTGGGAGCATTTAGTCCATTTACATTTAAGGTAATTATCGATATGTATGTTCCTATTCCCTTTTTCTAAATTGTTTTGGGTTTGTTATTGTAGGTCTTTTCCTTCTCTTGTGTTTCTTGCCTAGAGAAGTTCCTTTAGCATATGTTGTAAAGCTGGTTTGGTGGTGCTGAACTCTCTCAGCTTTTGCTTGTCTGTAAAGGTTTTAATTTCTCCATCAAATCTGAATGAGATGCTTGCTGGGTAGAGTAATGTTGGTTGCAGGTTTTTCTCCTTCATCACTTTAAATATGTCCTGCCAGTCCCTTCTGGCTTGCAGAGTTTCTGCTGAAAGATCAGCTGTTAACCTTATGGGGATTCCCTTGTGTGTTATTTGTCATTTCTCCCTTGCTACTTTTAATATGCTTTCTTTGTATTTAAATTTTGACAGTTTGATTAATATGTGTCTTGGTGTATTTCTCCTTGGATTTATCCTGTATGGGACTCTCTGTGCTTCCTGGTCTTGATTAACTATTTCCTTTCCCGTATTAGGGAAGTTTTCAACTATAATCTCTTCAAATATTTTCTCAGTCCCTTTCTTTTCCTCTTCTTCTTCTGGAACCCCTATAATTCGAATGTTGGTGCGTTTAATGTTGTCCCAGAGGTCTCTGAGCTGCAGTAGTTATTGCCACTATTTTATCTTCCAGGTCACTTATCTGTTCTTCTGTCTCAGTTATTCTGCTATTGATCCCATGTAGAGAATTTTTCATTGCATTTATTGTGTTGTTCATCGTTGTTTGTTTCATCTTTAGTTCTTCTAGGTCTTTGTTAAATGTTTCTTGCATTTTGTCTATTCTATTTCCAAGATTTTGGATCATCTTTACTATCATTATTATGAATCCTTTTTCAGGTAGACTGCCTACTTCCTCTTCATTTGTTAGGTCTGGTGGGTCTTTATCTTGCTCCTTCATCTGCTGTGGGTTTTTCTGTCTTCTCATTTTGCTTATCTTACTGTGTTTGGGGTCTCCTTTTTGCAGGCTGCAGGTTTGTAGTTCCCGTTGTTTTTGGTGTCTGTCCCCAGTGGCTAAGGTTGGTTCAGTGGGTTGTGTAGGCTTCCTGGTGGAGGGGACTAGTGCCTGTGTTCTGGTGGATTAGGCTGGATCTTGTCTGTCTGGTGGGCAGGTCCACGTCTGGTGGTGTGTTTTGGGGTGTCTGTGGCCTTATTATGATTTTAGGCAGCCTCTCTGCTAATGGGTGGGGTTGTGTTCCTGTCTTGCTAGTTGTTTGGCATAGGGTGTCCAGCACTGTAGCTTGCTGGTCGTTGAGTGAAGCTGGGTACTGGTGTTGAGATGGAGATCTCTGGGAGATTTTCGCTGTTTGATATTATGTGGAGCTGGGAGGTCTCTTGTGGACCAGTGTCCTGAAGTTGGCTCTCCCACCTCAGAGGCACAGCACTGATTCCTGGCTGCAGCACCAAGAGCCTTTCATCCACACGGCAAGTTCAGATTTTGTTGCCACTTGATCTTTCACTCAGTCTTGAATTGTATCTACTAGTTTAGGAGGGTCCTCTGTGGCGGCAGGGGTGGCTGTGGCTCAGTGGCAAGGACACAGGCCTTTAAAATGTTTTTTATGAATAGTATCTTTTTCAAATTTTAGTTTCTACTAGTTGGCTGGTGTTTAGAAATACAGTTGATTTTTGTATTTTGATGTTGTATTCAGCAGCTTTGCTAATAACTTCATTTATCCTAATAGTTATAAATTTGGAATATACCCATAACATAATGCATCTGAACACCAACGCATATTCAAGAATGTTCACAAAACCCCAAACTTAAAAATAACCAAGCTTTTCATCATCAGGAGAATGGATTTTGACATTCATTCAATGGAATACCCATAGCAATGCAAATATGGATGAATCTCAAAAACATAATATTGAGCCAAAGAAGAGAACATACTATATAATTCCATTTCCATGAAGTTCAACATAGGAATAACTAGTCTGTGGTGATAAAAGTGCAAATAACAGTGACTTTGGGGGAGTGCTGCTTGGGAGAGGGTATGTGAGAGCCTGCTGTGGTGCTGGCAGTGTTTCACGTCTTGTTGTGGATATGGTTACACGCGTGTGTTCACTTCAGAATTTCATTCTGCTCTAGGCTTAACGTTTAGGTACTTTATGTATGTTGTGTTTCAGAAGAAATTGGGCCGAATTCACCTGTTGAGTTTTTTTTAAAAATTAAGACTTTGTTTTTGAGCAGTTTGAGGTTTACAAAAAAATTGAGCAAGAAGTACAGAGTTCCCATATATCCCCGCATGTCCCCCTTCCCCTCCTCCAGTTTCCTCTGTTATTAACATCTTGCAGTAGTGGGGTATGTTTGTTACAGTTGATAAGCCAATATGTTGGAACATTCACAGTTAGATGCTACTAAATTAAGGAATTGCAGAATTGGTTGGAAAGGATCTTGGAGATGATTTGCCAGCCAACACAAGTTTACTGTGTCCCTAAAGCTTGATGGAAACAGAACTATAGCAGAATCTTAGAGACCTCACTTTTCATCGTATTTTTTGGCTACCATACACATACATCAGCATTCCTACATATAGATTTCACTAATGTATAGTTGAACAAAGCTAATTTAAGGAAATACTTTCAAGAGATATTAAAAAAAACAGACTTTATCTTTCTCCTCACTTTTTATCACAGATATCTATTGTATATTCTGTGCCTAAGTTCAAAATCAGTTAAACTGTTTTAGAGAACAGGGTCTGTTTGTGTTAACCGCATCACAAGTGTACTAGGCAGCAGAGGCTAGAGTGGTTAGTAAACAACAGGTAATGTATGTATAAGTTTATGTTAAATTTGTGATTCAGTTTTTTCCTTGGAGAAAAGGATTTATAAAATTTTAAAATTTCTGCCAAACAGTTCATTGTTTTTTAATGTGAAATAGTGCACAATGATGGGCCAGTATATTGATGAAGTTCTTAAGGGTTCTTACCCAGAGAGCTCCCTTCATTTCACAGATTCTGCTGCTGTTATCAAGGTAGTACTTGCTGAGTGGTTACTCAGCCATTGTAAGGCTTTATGTGGATTAACTCATTTAGTCTTCCCACCAACCCTATGAGATAAATGTCATGATGAAAATTATTTAAGAAATATGTCTGTATGGGCTTCCCTGGTGGCGCAGTGGTTGAGAGTCCGCCTGCCGATCAGGGGACACGGGTTCGTGCCCCGGTCCGGGAAGATCCCACATGCCGTGGAGCGGCTGGGCCCGTGAGCCATGGCCACTGAGCCTACACGCCCAGAGCCTGTGCTCCGCAATGGGAGAGGCAACAACAGTGAGAGGCCCACGTACTGCAAAAAAAAAAAAAAAAAAGTCTGTACTAAGCTGTTTGTGCCTACCAATGCCACCTGTCTACCCTTCTATAATTACTGCTATTAAATTGTCCCCTTGTTTTTTTCTTTTTGTGGTACGTGGGCCTCTCACTGTTGTGGTCTCTCCCATTGCGGAGCACAGGCTCCGGACGTGCAGGCTCAGCGGCCATGGCTCACAGGCCCAGCCGCTCCGCGGAATGTGGGATCTTCCCGGACCGGGACACGAACCCGTGTCCCCTGCATCGGCAGGCGGACTCTCAACCACTGTGCCACCAGGGAAGCCCTGTCCCCTTGTTTTATCCTCATGAAACCATCCCCAGTGCAACCATCAAGAAATCCTAATGTCTTCCAAGCAAGCAAGGAAGAAATCCTGTGAGAACTCAGAGATGCTCAAATTTGTTAAAGGAAAGAAGGTTGTTGTTCCAGCTGGCTTCTAAATATAGTCAGGCACTCAAAAATGTTGCTGCTGATTGACAGAGTAGGAGACGCTTGTCACGAAGTAGAATTTTCCAATACTAAATGCAGTCTGGAACTCGTGTTTCATTTATCTACATGCATATATGTAGATAAATTTCTATACATGTGAAACCCTTTCAACAGTATCAGCTGCTTTGAACATAACACACGTGTACATAGTGGTAGGCGTTCTCTCATGTGAGCGTCCTTTGTTCTTCTAGTTCCGTCACCGGGGCAGCTTCAACACAGAATCCACAGCGTGGGACATTTCCCAGTGTCTGTCCGGCAGCCTCTTAAAGCCACAGCCTACGTGAGTCCAACCGTTCAAGGCAGCAGTAACATGCCTTTATCCAACGGCTTACAGTTATACTCCAACACGGGGATCCCTGCCCCCAACAAAGCTGCAGCTTCTGGGATAGTGGGCCGCAGCGCACTCCCAAGACCTTCGTTGGCAATAAACGGGAGTAACCTGCCTCGAAGCAAAATTGCACAGCCTGTCAGAAGGTAAGAACCTTTGCTCGTTCTTCTGCAGTCTGCACTTAGAAACTGCTCCGGGAACCATCCTGACTTTGCCTTTGTCTAACCCTGGCAGGTCACTCTGCCCCTTCTGGCCTGACTCGTGACCTCCTGCCTCTGCATTTAATACCTTTTTAATCAATTTGTAATCAAAATGGGCAAAAATGTCGTTAGGCACATGCACATACACACCCTCCCCCAACAGTCGTGATTTTAAAAGCATCTTAGTGATATTTAACTGGGGCTTTATTAGCTTATGTTGGTGTAAGTTTGGTATGTTCCAGGTAGAATTTTTTTTTCTTTCAACATTCCAGCCTGCTTGCAGGGCACCTGTTCGATGATCTTATGGTTGTGACGTGCCCTTCTTGAACTGGATCTCCTGGAGTGTCTTATGGTTAAAAACAATTCATAAAAGCAAGTTGAGGACAGAGTAGAAGATGAGAAAATGGAGGCAGTAAATCAGCTCTTACAGGAAATTAGGATTTGGAGGAGGAGAGGGAGGGAACCATGGTAAAAGTGTGAAAAGGATGTGAGAACAAGTAATTTTTCTTTATGCATCGGGTAGCTATAAATAGTTTTTACTTTCCGATAAATAGGTGCTCAGATCAAAAACAAATTCAGAAACTATTGTAAAACAAACACAGAAAAGTGAGTAATCCTACTCTCCAGATAGAAACCATTTTGGTGCATGTTTGTTCAATGCCAGGCTGTGTTGCAGTTGTGACTGAATAGAATCACATAATTTGATGTATGTAGGTCATTGTGGACAGTCCATTTATCCTTGTATATATGTCTTCAAACTAACCTCTTGGAAGGGCTGTCACTGCCAGACAATGAGAGGGTCTGTTTCCACAAACTTAGGCAAACATTGGGTATTATCATTCTTTTTAAATTCTCAGCCAATATAATAGGCAAATCTTTGATTATTTGTAAGACAGAATAACATGAAGACATTTTCAATTTGTATTCAATGAAGTAACCACTTATGTTTTGGGGCCATTTTTCTCCTGAGTTTATCTGTTTCTGATTTTAAAATATTCTTTATACACTAAGGGTATTGATCATTTTCCACTTAGGTTGCAAATCTGCTTGTGCACATACAACATGCGTGGCAACGTGCCGAGAACTGGGCTTTCCATCAGATGAGCATGTTGAAGGCCCAGAAATACAGGCACACTTGGGAAGGTGCCAGCACGTTGTCACTGCTGGAGTGGCGGAGAGTAGATCAAAGTAAGTGATGGGACTCGTGGGATTACTTACAAGCCGTGTCCTTTTTTCATTCCTTTATAGTTTCCTTCAGCCTCCAAAGCCTCTGTCTTCACTCAGCACTCTGAGGGATGGAAACTGGAGAGATGGTTGCTACTGATGCAGTTCTATGTACGTTTGAACAGCTGGAAAGAAGTGGAAATGAGGGTCGTGTTACCTAGCTGGCTGGGTAACAGCGGGTGTCGGGATATTCTTTCCCTTCTGCGTTTTAACATATTTACTGCATTGTTTTTCAATGGACCAATCACCAGAGACTAATTATTGCACTTAAATATTTGCCTGAGATACTGCAGCGTTCACAAATCCATGGTTGCAGTATTGTGACACTTAGAGCTAGGAAGTTTTTGTAGAACTGATATGTACCTGAATCCTTTTTGAGAGAATTGAGATGTATCCATAATGCTTTCTTTGCCATCTGAGTTTCTTAAAGTAACTTGTTCAATTTACTTACATGTTCTAAACATCTTCCCATTACATGTTCTGTATTTTAATACACTGCATCTTTACAACCAGGTTCTATAACGTATGCTTTGAAATTCACTTTTTTATAGTTTACAGGAATTTTATTTTTTGTGCCTATTTCTTTTTACACCTACGTGAACCACTGTGGAACAACTTAAATTTTGTGCCATAAAAATATTTTTGTGGTAAGGTACTATTTTTTTAGCTCTAGGGATATATCAGCAAAAATCCATCATAACAATTTGAGAGACATAAAATTATGTTGAATGAGCACAATGTAATCTGAAGCATTGAACACTGAGACAGCCAGACAACGAGTGAAATGGTCTTGTTGTTTTCATTGTTAATTTATTGTCATACGTGGGTTTCATATTTATAATGGCATCACAAGCTCATTGCACTTAATACCTGCAATGTTTGCTACTGTACTACAATTGATTTTCAATACTTTTACAGAAGATGAAACTGTAACATTTTATTAATAATGCTTCTGGAAATGAACGCATTTTAAAGCAAATAAATCTTTTTGATAGACCTTTTACAAAATCCATTTGCACTAATGAATGCTTTCTTATGGTATATGACTTCATATTTGTTACTGTGTACACTGCTGTTTTGGAATGTTCAGAAATAAAGACTATTTCAGCAGTATCAGGTCACGCATGAATGTGCAGCATAAACAGTACGAATACCACGCCTACGTTTCACCACAACTGTGAAAGTATTGTCATTGTTAGGCTCTCGTACAGAGCATTTATACCTGAGGCGGGTAGGCAGAATATTCACATTTGTAAACAGTTCTCTCTAAAATGCTTGGGAGAAGAGATGTGAGGTTTCAGTTCTGCAGTGGGGTTTCGGTACCACTTAGGATGGTCACTAGAACCCAAGGAGCCTCTTGCCCAGAAACCCATTTGTGGATGAATACTGTCAGTGGAGACTCCAATATTTTATGGGGCTTGAACTTGAAGTATTTCTTTTCCCAGTGTCAGAAGTATTATCATTAGTCTACACTATATTAGATGTACACTGGAAAACTTTTCACCTCAAGTTGCTATGGAAAGGTTAGGTAAAAGGTGTCAATGTTAAGTTTTAAAACAGAGTTCTCCTGAAGGTCATTAGGGATTTTTATTTTTAAGAAATGTGCCTTTCTACATAGTTCCATGGGGAACTAAAAGACAGACTGGCTTTTAATTAGCCTGTCCTTTAAATGAAATGTGGGCTAGAGGAGGTGAGGTATCAAAGGAGAAGTGATACTTATTGAGCACTTTGTTAGTGACAAGCACTTTCTTAGTCACTTTGCTAGTGACTGTGCTAGAAATTTTTTATATATTTGTCTAATTTTTAACAATCACCTCCTATTACCACCATTTAAAAAGTAAAGACCCTGAGCCCAAGGGATGTGACATTAACCTAGTGTAAACATCTAGCTAGTAAATAGTGAAGCTGACTTTTGAATCCAGGTGTATCTGATCTCAAAAGTCTGTTTTTGCCACTACTGTGCTCTTCCTATGAACATATGTAGTTCAGTTAGTACATTTTTTAAAAATGAGTTTATATTCTGAGAAGGTGAAAGGATTCAACTCATTTGCAAATCAAGTATTTCATTTATATTCAAAAAAGTCTGTTCAGCCCTTGGAATAAAAACCAAAGATCCCTGTATCTTGGAATTTACATTCTAGTTAGTAGAGCAACAGTAAACCACATACAAGTAAGTAAATCACAGTACAGGTCTTAAGTGCTATGGCAGAAAAAAGAAAAGGGATGAAAGTAAGGGAGGAGGTGAGAAAATGGAGATGGGGAGAGATCACAGTATTAAGTAGGATCATCTGGGTAGATCTCACTAAGAAGGTGACACCTGAACAAAGACAAAATGGTGTTGGCGATTATTTTCACAGTTCTCCCCAGGATGGTAGTAACATTTATTCTAGATGCATAGGAGAGAATTTAATATATTGCATCAAGAGATGCCCTAGGGTATGGTCCGCACATCAGCAGCAGCAGCATCTCTTGGAAACTTATTAGAAAATTCAGCTCCTCAGGCTCACCCCACACCTATTGAATCAGCCATCTAGGTGATTTACAGAGCCCCCTTTGAGGAAAGCTGCTGGAAAGGAGGGAGCAGCCTAGGCAACGGCTTAGGGCAGAGCGTGCCTGGGGTGTTTGAGGAAGAGCAAGGAGGCCATTGTGGCTGCAAGCAGAGGGAACAAGGAGGGAAGCAGTAGAGATGAGGTCCAAAGGGAGACAGGGAAAGATCACGTAGGGCATGTGGGCCACAATAAGGCTTTGATTTTACTCTGGAAATGGGAGCTATTCATGGTTTTGAGCAGCAGAGTTTATGATTTGACTTTTTAAAAGCATCACTCGCATTTGGTAAGAGTAGACTCTTAAGAAATGAAGATGCCGTGAAGGTGACAGGATAGCAGTGGAGGAGATAGAAATGGTCAGATTCAGGCTGTCCTCTAAAACTACAGCTATCAGGATTTCTTTATGGATTGGATATACTGTGTTAGAGACCAAAAGAAAAACTCCAGGTGTTTTGGGCTGGCAACTAAAAGGATAGAGTTCCTCCAACAGAGACGGGGAAGCTGTGGGTGGAGTAGGCTGGAAAACCATGATTCTGGCTGAGCTCAGTTATGCTCTCTAGGGAGTTCCCTGGCAGTCCAGTGGCTAGGACTCGGTGCTTTCACTGCCGGGGCCTGGGTTCGATCCCTGGTCAGGGAACTAGGATCCCATAAGCCATGTGACACATTCCAAAAAAAAAAAGTTACGCCCTGTATCTCATGTGCATTCCTCAGACTGTAACAAACCAGGACTCATACAGGAAAAGGGATCCTGAGATGCTTAGTTCTGCAACATGAAAGGGAGCTATGGTGCTGAGTTAACACAGACAGTCTTCCCTGGCTGACATTTGTATTAGGTAGCTATTGCTGCATAACAAGTTACTACAAAACTAAGTGGCTTAAAACATTATCTCAGTTTCTGTGGGTCTGGAACCTGGCCACAGCCTAGCTGGGTCCTCTGGCTCAGGGTTTCTCACAAGGCTGCAGTCATCCTGAGACTCAACTAGGGAAGAATCTGCTTCCAAGATCATTCACGTGATTGTTGGGACGATTCATTTCCTTTTGTGCTATTGACTAGAAGGTACCATTGCTTTCTTGCCACATGGACCTCTCCTTGGGCAGCTTACAACATAGTGGCTTGCTTCATCAGAATGAGCACGAGAGAGAGAGAGAGAGAGAGAGAGAGAGAGAGAGAGAGAGCGTGCGAGAGCGCGTGAGCCAGAAAGCTGGAAATTTTTCTGTTGTAACTTAATTTTTAGAAGTGACAGCCCATCGTTTTTGCCATGTTTTATTCACTGGAAGCAAGTCACTATGTCCAGCCCTCATTTAAGGGGAGGGGATTACACAAAAATGTTAATACCAGGAGACAAAGGTCATTGGGGCCATCCTAGAAGCTGCCTGCAAAACACTGCCAACCACTTTACCAGATAATGCCAATCTAATTTCCCATTAGTTGTATTACTACTGTACATGTTTGCCAGGAGGCTGTGAGAATTCCTGTTACTACACATATTTGGTATTGTTAAAACATCTTTAACTTTTAAGTCTGTGGGTATCTAGTTGTGTCTCATGGTCTTAATTTTCATTTCCTTGGTTGTAGTGAGATAGAATACCTTTGCATTTGTTTATTGGACATTTGCGTATCATCTTTTATGGGTTCCTGTTCAGGTCTTTTGTCCATTTTTCTATTGGGGTTTCCTTACTGATTTGTAATAGTTATTTATATAGTCTGCTACAAACCTTTTGTCAGTTATATGTGTTAAAACTATATCTTCACACTGTGTAGCTTACCTTTTAATTCTTTTAATGAGGTATTCTGATAGAATTATTAATTTTAACATAGTACATATTTACCATTTTTTTAAAGATTAGCCGTTTTGTGTCTTGTTTAAAGAGTATTTCCTGACCCTGGAATCGTGAATATAATCTCCTATATTCTCAACGTTTTATTATTTTGCTTTTCACCTATATTTTATATTGTTCATGTGGATTTATAGTTGTCCTAGTAACACTTACTGAAAACTTTGTCCTTACCTCACTGTTCTTTGTCATAATCAGATGTCTTTGTGTGTGTGTGTGTCTATTTCAGAACTGTCTATTCCTGTACCAGAACCATACTGTTTTAATCTCTATAGACTTATAATTACATTTTGCTAAATAGAGTAGTTTTACTATCTTTTCCTTCAAGTGTGTCATGGATATTCTTGTCCCTTTGCATTTCCACATGTATTTTTAAACAAACTAGGCAGAAAAACATCCTGTTGGAATTTTGATTGGATTGCATTGAATTTATAATTCAATATGTTGGAAATTGACTGTTTACATACTGAGTCTTAAAAATCCATGAACATGGTCTACCTCTTCTTTTATTGATTGAGGTATTCTTTAATCTCTCTCAATAAAATTGTGCAAGTTCTTCCCAGAGGACTGAAATGCCTTTTGCAAGATTAATTTCTAGGTATGTGATACTTTTTTATGCTATGTGATACTTATGATATTTTTAAAATTTCATTTCAAATGTTTTATTCAACCACCTTAAATTTATGTTAGTTATGTTAATTTATACTTAGAATCTTTATATACACAGTCAAAATGTATGAATGTTAGATTTCTTTCTTTCCTATATCTTTTTCTTGCCTATGGTCTTCAATGCAGTAGTAAATATAAATGATAATAGATATCTATCTCTTTGCTAATTCAAAAGGAAAACTTTCTCTTTTCTTACCATTAGGTTTCAAATTTGCTAACAGTATTTTATCATAAAAGAATGAATTTTAAACAAACTTTCTGCATCTATTAAAATAAGACTATCTCATTTAATCTGTTAATATGCTGACTTTATAATGGATTTTTCTAATGTTGACTCAACCTTGAATTATTGAGGTAAATCCAATTTGGTCATGTTGCATTACTCCTTTCTAAAATAGATTGATTTCATTTACTAATATTTTATTTAGGAGTTTTGTCCAATTTTTGAATAAAATTGGTTTATAATTTTTCTTTCTCAAACTGTCCCTATTAGGTTTTGGAATGAAGACAGTATTAGTCTCATAAAATGAATTGGGGAGTGCTATGTGTTTTTCTAGCTGGGAGGATTTATGTAATATTGGAGTTATTTCTCCCTTAAATATGTGATAAATCTCACTGGTAAAGCCACTGGGGCCTGGAGTCCAGTCAAGTCATGTTTTTAAAATCTGATGTTGTGTTTATTCTGCTTCCAAAAGCATGATTAAACCTCCTGCTTTACTGGTGGCTTATCTATACACTCCTCTACTCTTCGTAGTTCTATCAAATTTTGTGTTGTCTTTTTAGGCCACATGATTTGGTGTATACATATTTAAATATCTTTTATCTTCCTGGCAAAGTGAACCTGTTGTCATGGAACTAGTCTTTATCTTTCTTTTTAATGTTTTAAAAAATCTATTTTTCAGATATTAAATAGCTACATATTTCTTTTAGTGTTTATATGATACATATTTTTAAACCTTTGCTTTCAAATTTTATTCTTGTGTTAAACAACATACAGTTCAGGGTTTTTTAAACCTAGTATGAAAATCTTTGCCCTTGAACTTGATCATTTAAGCCATTGTATATAAAATAATTACTGACATATTTAGATATAAATCTACCACCTTCTTATGAGCTTCGTTTGTTACGTCTGTTCCTTTTCCCCCCATTTTTGTCTTCCTTTAGATTGTTTTTTTTTAATTCTGCTTTTCTCTCCTATTAGTTGGAAAATTATACCCTAATCCTCCTTTGCTATTCTTTTAGTGGTTACCCGAGAAATGACAATTTGCATCCTTAACCTGTCAAAGAATAATCTACCTTTATCATCCTTGTAGGTAACAGAAGGAGCCCCAAATCTCCCTACATCTAATCCTTAAATTCATGATTCAGCCAGGGATTAGGGAGAAATGACCATATATAGATTTTTGGGCTGTCTAAAATTTAGAGAAATCAGAATTAGCCATGTAAACAGTGCAACACTGTGCTAAAAGATGTTTAGAGAAAGAGTGGTGATGGGACCAAGGGAATGATCAGCTTTGGTGAGGTCAGCAATTTGATCTTAAAGCAGGTCCCGCGTTCACTCATCCAACAAATATTGAGAGCCTACTATTAGTCAGGCTTTGTGCTAAACACAGAGGATATCACAGCCAACAAGTCAGATGTGGTTCTACCTTCATGGAAGTGACATTCTTGATTCTAGTAAGAGAGACAGGTTCACATCTAACAAATGCCATGTCCTTCCTATAAAGGAAGAAGCAAGGAGCTAAGATACAGAATAACGGGATGGGAGCAGGGGGGCAAGGATGCTCCAGAAAGGCCTGTCTGAGAAGAGGACATTTAAGCTGAGGATGTATGGGAATTCATCAAACGAAGAGAAAGGGACAGATTATTTCAGGTAGAGAGAGGGAAGAATTCGGAGTGTATAAAGGGCCAAAAGAAGGCTGGTGGGGCTGGATCTTAGTGTGCTGGTGGCTCAGCTGGCTCCACGCTTTGTGGGGTCCAGTACGAAATGAACTTTGAGAACATACTAAGAATTTCAGGATAGCAACAGTCCAGCATTAAACCAAATCACAGGGCCCTTCTGAGCACAGGCCTACGTGCCACTGCACAGGTCCCAGGACCACGGGAGAGGGAGGGGCATGAGCCCGTGGAACCTCAAGTAAGGAAGGGCTTTGAATTTTATTCCAAGTTCAATGGGAAGCTGTTTATTAATAGTAACACTAACACTCATGCTTCTCTTCCTATGTGCCGGACACTCAACTAAGTTCTTTAGAAGTTTTTACTAATTTAATCCTCACACGATCTTATTGTTCTAAAATTACACCTGTGGGATTTTAATTTGTGGAAGTGACTGAGTGATGACATCAAGAGGTCGATGCCACTGAAAGAAGACTTTTATTACTCATGTTTCCTGAAAGGAAGGGGCAGGTCACAGCACACAGAGGCAGGTTTTGGTCAGGAGGTGGAAGTCTAGGCCAGAGCCTTTGCTGGGGTTTCTGCAGGAAAGGCAATGCAAGGCAGAGTAAACAGTCTAGGATTGGCTGATCTGAATAATTCCAGGGGGCTTCGAGCTATAGGGGTGGTCTCCAGTTGCCTAGTACTTGGTCCTAGGGTGATTTAGGGCAGGGGGAATATTGCTTGGGTGCGTGAGAACTGGATAAGAAGTGGGTGGGGGACTTGGCCTTGGATCAGCCGGTCTGCACACGCAGGCCGACTCACAGGGAAGAGGTCAGCACTTCGGTAGGTAGTTTGTGGCCCTGTGATGAAGAGCTGCCAGACAGACATAACAAATCTAAGCGCAGCTAAAACGCCCACGGAAGGAAGCACTGTTATCATCCTCATTTATTTCTTCTACATCCCCAGGATTTATGTTATACCTGGAAACTTGTACCCTTTGACCCCATTTTACCCACTCCCCCCCCCACGCCCCTGGTAACCACCAGTTTGTTCTCTGTATCTGTGAGCTCATTTTTGTTGTTGGTTTTTAGATTCCACATATATGTGAGCTCATATGGTATCTGTCTTTCTATTATCCCCATTTTGAAAATGAGGAAACTCAGGAACAGAGAGGTTAAACAACTTGCCCACGGTCACAGAGCTATTAGGGGCCAGAGCTGGGATTTGGACCCTGGCTTTGAACCAAAAGATAACTTGAATAAATGTGAAGTTAAAACTCATGGTCTATGGAGAAAGGACTAAAGAGAGCCAAGGGTGGAAGCAAGCACAAAGCTGGGGTGGGCGTTCCTGGTAGAGGGGGCAAGATGTGCGAGGAAACGGAGTGTGCAAAGAACAGGTGTTAACTTGCGTGGCCAATCTGGTGAACTGTTTCATTCAGCTGCCTGCAGGGTGCAAGGGAGTGCCGGAGGGAACTAAGCTGAAGGCGTGGGCCGGAGCTAATGTGGGGAGGGCCTTCTAGCCCATGCAAAGTAAGAACAGGGCGGGGATGCGGGCTCTCTCCAAGGGAAGACTGGAAGGCAAGAATGCCATCTCAGACCGTGTTAGCCCCGGTTCAGTGCGGGGCACAAACTACCCTAGCTGTGTTGAAGCAGAAGGGATTTGATGGAAGAAATTAGTGCCTATAAGACAATTGGCAAGACAGGTGGGCCAGCCCAGGATAGGCCTCTGAGAACAGCTCGTCACACAGCATCGCAGACCAGAAGATGGGCTAACGTTGCCAGAGATGGGGCAGAGGGGAATGAGAAGCTGCCCCGGAACCCTTAGCTCCACTAACACGCTGCCCTTGCAGAGACCAGGACGCTGCATCCAGGCTGTGTCACCATGCCCTCCAGGTCTGTACCAACAAAAGGCAGATGGACCACAGGGGTCCCCATGTGTCCCACACATGAAAGTAGTGACCAGATAAGGGACTTCTGCTAACGCTGCCACAGAATAAAGCCAGTGCCTCCACAGCTTGCCCACAAAATGTCAGACGTTCCCGAACTGTCACCCTTCCCTGCAAGAGCATCTGATCAGTGGGCCCCTGACTGCATCTGGAATTCTCGCAGCAAGAAAGCCTGAGGTTTGAGGGTTTTAGCTTTCTGTCCTCTGCAGTATAGGGAGCTTCCCGCAACGGAGCACCATATTCACATCCACCCGGGAGACGACTGTATTTGCCCCGTGGACATCGGACAGACTGGAAGGGAAAGACATGGGAGACGTGGAGAAGCTGATAGGCAGGGCACTTCTAAAAAGACTTACTAAAGACTTACTAAAAAGACTTACTAAAGACTTACTAAAAAGACTTTAAACAGAGCTAAGCCAATTTAGCACATGCACTTGGCAGATTCACTTTAGGGAACATAGCATCCAATGATTAGAGGCAAGTGAGGGCTGTGGTCCGCTCTCCACAGCCTCCTAGCCGAGAAGCTATCACAGATGTGTTGCCGTAACACGGGCAAGACACGGGTCACCACTTTTCTCACTCCGATGCCATTTCCTCATCTTTCACTGCTTGACTCTTAAGCCTGTGGCACAGAAGCACTACATTCCTGCACTAATAGCTGTGCTACTAGGGATAGATATATTCATTTGACTTTCCCCAGAGGCGGATTCTAGACAAAAGTCAGCAGTTTAACTGGGAGGTACAGGACATGCTGTAGGTGAGTGGAATCAGGGAAGAACCGGGAAAGCAAGCACTAAAGGGGATTTATTTGGCCAGTTGCTGGAACTTAAGCCCATAAGGATATTCTAGGAAATAGTGTGAACACACTCCTTAGGGTCTCCCACACAGAGCTGAGATATTTATTCACCAGCTCCCATCAGTCAGTGGGTGTTAAGTCCCCAGACTTCCTGGCCTTCTGTGTTGGGCGACATAGCTGTCTTCCCCAGCTTCAAAGACCCAGCCGATCTGCGGTCGGTACCCACTACAGTCATCTAGATCAGGGTCTGAAAACTACCAAACCTGGCCCACAGCCCATCTTCGTACAATCTTCATACAGCTTATGAGCTAATAATGATTTTTACATTTTTAGAGTTGTTTAAAAAAACAAGAGCGTGTGTAACAGATTATGTGTGGCAACGCCTAAAATATTAACTTTGTGACACCTTACAGAAAGTTTCCTAGCCCCTGACGTAGATTATCTTGCAGTAGCAAAGAATCCCCACATCTCAGACTACTCCTGTGCACTCTAGGGTCCAATGGAGTCAGAGGAGGGTTTTGCTACAAAGGTAGTCACTCTGCCCCTTCCTATAACACGGCCATGTCAACAGGGGGCGCCAGAGCTCATCACAGCAGGGAGAGAGAACTGAGAATCAGAGACCAAGACTTCAGTGCTCCACACTGAGAGGGGCACGTGCCATCTCCTCAGAATATGACCGGAGCTGCCCGCACGGCCTCTCTAGCTGCACAGGAAGCATGAAACATGCTATTCTGAGTCCAAGAAGTGGAAGAGATTTGGGAACATTGGTGAACACTGCTCACAGCTACCAGCGCTCTTTCGCATCTTCCCTCCATTTTCCCAATATAATTAAACAAGTTTTTAATCTAAACAATATTTATTGACTTCATATATTATATTTTCCTGGAGTTAACAACTGCTTCATTTAAAACAAAAATTTCTTAGAGTTCTTCGAACCTGTGGCTAAGTGTTTTATAGTCCACAGAGCTCTGTAAATACTTTTCTCCCACATAGTCAAATCTATCAGGCATCTATTAATCCCATTTTTTCTTCATTTTCCCTGAAGACATTTTTCTTCTGGAGTCTCTTCCACACGAAAAGATGCTCAACATCATTAATCATTAGGGAAATGAAAATCAAAGCTATGAGATAGCACTTCACACCCATTAGGACGGCTTTTATAAACTAAATAACAACAACACAAAATGAAACAAGTGTTGGCAAGGATGTGGGGAAATTGGAACTCTTACGCACTGCTGATGGGAATGTAAAATGGTGCAGCTGCTATGGAAAACATTATGGAGGTTCCTCCAAAAATTAAAAATAAAATTATCATACATCCAGCAATGCCACCTCTAGGTATATTCCCAAAAGAAGTGAAAGCAGGGACTCGATCAGGTTATTTGTATACCCATGTTCATAGCACCTTTATTCACAATAGCCAAAAAGTGAAAGCAACCCAAGTGGTCATCTGGAGATAAATAAAATTCCATACAGTGGAATTCAGCCTTAAAAAGAAAGGTAATTCTGACACATTCTACAACATGGATAAACTTTGAGGTCATTATACTTAGTGAAATAAGCCAGACATAAAAGGACAAATACTGTATGATTCTACTTATATGAAATGCCTAGATTAGTCACATACATCGAGACAGAAAGGAGGATGGTGGCCAGCAGTGGCTGGGGAGCTTCTCTCTGAGGAAAAAAAGGTTTGAACTCTACATTGGGCACCCATACTCTTAAGACCTGGACTTCAGAGAAAACCCCCCGAAATACCAGTTTTGAAAACCAATGGGGCTTATGTCCACGAGACCCAAAAGGCTACAGTGCACTGAGAAGTGGCTCTTAAAGGGCTCACGTGCTCAGACTGACTTGCCCCAGGAAGCAGTGTGAGAGCAGCCGGCCGAGAGGTGCACAGACCTTATGTGAAAGAGGCTTATTTGCTTATCTTAAATCATCAGCTTGAGGGGCAGGCATCTAATTTAACACGCATTTGGGGGCCTGCTGGGGTATTCTCTGGGGAAGGAGGCTGTTGGGTACCATCTTCACACTCTTCCCTCTACTGTGCTCCAGAGTGCCAGTATCTTCCAGAGGGAAGATTTTACACGTGCCTGGTGCCCTGGTTTTTATGTCTGGTGCCACAGCTTTTATGGATGCCACCTAGGCGATGCCCCTTGATCACCTAGCTCTGCTGGCTGGAGGGCTTGCATTCCTGGATCCCATGGGACTGTAACAATCAGAGACATAGTTCTTGGCCAGTTACCACCCTCAGGGCACTACACAGGCAAGTGAAATACACCCCGTCTTTCTGTGAAAGAGGCTTATTTGTTTGTCCTGGAGCTTTGGTATGAGGTGTAGGCACATATCAAGCAGCCTACTGAGGTTCTCTCAGGAAATAAAGGCTGGTGGAAAGCATCTTTGCACTCCTCCTCTGCCTTACTTCAGCTTGCCAGTATCTCCAGTAAGGAGCCTGTACATTCCTCTGGCACCCTGGTTCTTGTGGCTGCCCCCAGGGGACACTTCTAGGTCACCTGGCTCTGGTGGCCAGCAGGACTTACGCTTGTGATCCCAGAGAACTGTATATATTTCCATACTTTAAAAGCTGCTGCCTGAGGGTCTGGCTTTCAATCAGCTTGAATTGAGGTCCTAACTTAGATCCTCTTCTTTGGGACATTGATGACCCATAACTACTGGGAGCTGCTAAAAATAAAATAGGTGGCTTGGACAATCACAAAGGTTTGAGTGACAACCTAGAGCTAGGGCAAGGTTGAACAAAAAGTTTCCTCTCCTATACAAGGCCATTCTTTCAAGACTGGAAGAGATGGCTGTTTTATCTAATGCACAGAAACAAACACAGTCAAGCAAAACGAAGAAACAGAGGAATAGTTTTTAAACACAGAACAAGGTAAAGCCTCGAAAAAAGTCCTTAAGGAAATGGAGGTAAGTGATTTACCTGATCAAGAGTTAAAAAAACAATCGTAAAGATTCTCACTGAACTTTGAAGAATGGAGGGACCCAGTGAAAACTTCAAAGAGACAGAAAACACAGGTACCAAATAGTCATAGAACTGAAGAATACAATAACTGCACTGAAAAATACACTAGAGGGGCTCAAAAGCAGACTAGATGATGACGCAAAGAAAGGATCAGTGAACCTGAAGACAGGGCAGTGGAACTCAGCAATTAGAGAAGCTAAAAAAGAAAAAAAAAAAAAGAAAGGTGAAGATAGCTTAAGGGACAACATCAAGCAGACCACCATTCACATTAAAGGGGTCCCACAGGGAGAAGGAAGAGACAAAGGGGCAGAAAACATACTTGAAAAAATAATGACTGAGGGAAATAGACATTCAGATCCAGGACAGCCATAAGAGTTCCAAATCAGATGACCCCAAAAGGCCCACGTCAAGACATATTATGATTAAAATGTCTAAAGTTAAAGACAAGGAAAGAATCTTAAAACCAGCCAGAGAAAAATAACTTGTTATATACAAGGGAACCTCCATAAGACTATCAGCAGCATTTTAGAAGACATTGAATATATCATGACACTCCCTTAACCTTCCAACCGAGAATACTCTACCCAGCAAAGCTGACATTCAGAATTGAAGGACACAGGAGGGGGATAAAGATGGAGTAGGAGGACACAGAGCTAACCTCTTCCCATGAACACATCAAAAATATTTCTACATATAGAGCAATTCTCACTGAAAACAAACTGGAGACTGGCAGAAAGACTCTTATACAAAGAAGGCTGGGGCTTCCCTGGTGGCGCAGTGGTTGAGAGTCCTCCTGCCGATGCAGGGGACACGGGTTTGTGCCCCGGTCTGAGAGGATCCCACATGCAGCGGAGCGGCTGTGCCCGTGAGCCATGGCCGCTGAGCCTGCACGTCCGGAGCCTGTTGCTCCACAACGGGAGAGGCCACAACAGTGAGAGGCCCGCGTACCGCAAAAAAAAAAAAAAAAGGCTGTAAGAAAAATCCACATGGAATTGGGTAGGAAGGGAAGACGTGATCAGGTTGGGATCTGCACCCCTGGGATGGAACACAGAGTAGAGGGGAATTCCATGGGTGTGGAGACACTTCTTGGGGAGTGAGTGGTGCGAACCACCTATTGGTCACCCCAGCCCTTGGATCTGACACTGGGAAAACAAGTCCCCTTAGCTGGTTTAAAAAAGAGTGGGACTGATGGTGAGGCCATAGAAACCTAGACTCCACTTGTGAAGAGTACAAACACACTTGCTTACTCCCAAAACAAGGTGGAGGAAGCAGGTTGAAACTGCCCAGGCCTCTGACCAGTTTCCTGCAACCCCGGCAGGTGCCCCAACCTGAGCTGAGTTCACCCCCGACCCCTCTCATTCCATGGTGCAGCTCTGCACTAGGATAAGGGCTGCTGTGGCTGAGAGGAGTGAAGGGTTATGAGGAACAGAGCCAACTTTGACCCAGAACATCTGAATGGGGCAAGGGTGGCCATTGCTGGCACCTAAGGAGACAACAGATCAAGAGGGGTCAGGGACACTGACTGGTGCTGGGATTAACACAGCCTGTGCCCCGACCCACTCCAAGCACCTGCTCTCACCCCTCTTGCTCCATGGCCCAGCTCCACACTAGGGTGAGGGCTGATGCAACTGAGAGGAATGGGAGGTTGTGACAGAACTGGCTTGGACCCAGAACAGCATTTGAACAGAGCAATGGCAGCCATCGCTAGCACCCAAGAAGGCAAGGGTGCAAGAGAAGTCTGGGACTCTGGTGCCAGGACCACCACAGCCCATGCCTCAACCCATACTAAGCACCTACTGCTGCCCCTCTGCTCCAGCACTGCTCTCCTCTGAGGGAAAGGTGCCAATGCTAGGAGGGGACAGACCACACACATAAAGGGCACAGAGTCAGATTGGCCCCAACACTCAGGGCTTCTGTTCCAGCAAGTTCAAACCAAACACTGCCCCCCAGTAGGGCATTGTTGGTCACTGAGCAGAGGAGAAGGTCCAGCTCACACCAAAGCCACTGGGCACATGCAGACTAAATAGGAATGGTCCCACACAAGGACACCCCTTCATGAGTCAGAGAAAGGAGACAAAAAGTTAAGCAAAATGAGAAGACAGAGGGATTTATTTCAAATGAAAGAACAAGGGAAAACACCTGAAAAAAAAACAACTAATAAACAGAAATAGATAATTTACCAGAAAAAGAGTTCAAAGCATTACTACCAAGAATGCTAACTGAATTACAGAAAAGAATACATGAACACAGTGAGAATTTTAACAAGGATCTAGAAAATATAAGTAACCAGAATGAAGAATTCAATAACTGAAATTAAAAAAACACACTAGAAGGAATTAACAGCAGACTAGGTGATACAGAAGAAGGCCAAAGTGATCTGGAAGACAGAATAATGGAAATCACCCAATCAGAACAGCAAAGAGAAAAAGAAATTTAAAAAATGAGAACAGTTTATGGACCTCTAAGGCAACATCAAAGTGTACCAACATTCTCATTATAGGGGTCTCAGAAGGAGAAGAGAGAAAGAAAAGAAGCAAAAATGTATTTGATGAAGTTATGGCTGAAAACTTCCTAAATCTGAAGAAGGAAACATATCCAGTTCCAGGCAGCACAGAGAGTCCCAAATAAGATGAAGCAAAACAGACCCACACCAAAACATATCATAATTAAAATGGCAAAAGTTAAAGATTAAGAAATAGGCATTAAGAAAAAAACAAAGAATCACATACAAGGGAATCTCCATAAAGCTATCAGCTGATTTCTCTGAAGAAACTTTGTAGGCCAGAAGAGAGTGGCACAATATATTTAAACTGCTGAAAGGGAAAAGCCTGCAACCTAGGATACTCTACCCAGAAAGAATATCATTTAGAATTCAAGGAGAGATAACTTCTCAGGCAACCCCAAACTAAAAGAGTTCATCAATACTAAACCTACCCTAAAATAAATGTTAAAGGAGCTTCTTTAAGTAGAAAAGAAAAGGCCACAACAGAAGTAAGTGTAGGGAAGGAAAAAGACCACTAGTAAGGGCAGATGTATAGTAAAGGCTGTAGATAAATCACTTAAATAAACTAGTATGAAGACTGAAAGAAAAAAATTGTAAAATCAATTATAACTACAATAAACAGTGAAGGGATAAACATGAAGATGTAAAATATGACATCAAAAACACAACACATGAGGGAGGGGCATAAAAAACGGAGAAAGTGTTTGAACTTAAGTGACTGTCAGTTTAAAACAAATAGACATAGGTCAACATATATGAACCCATGGTAACCACAAATCAAAATCCTATAATAGATACACAAAAACTAGAGAGAAAGGAACACAAGCATACCACTAAAGAAAATCATCAAACCATAAGGGAAGAAGCTAAATAAAGAAGAAAAAAACCAGAAGAACTACAAAAACCACCAGAAAAGTAACACAATGGCAATAAGTACATACCTACGAAAAACTAGTTGAAAAATCAATAGACTAAATTCTCTAATCAAAAGTTGTGGGGTCAACTGATTCACTTTGCTGGGTACCTGAAACTAACACAACATTGTAAATCAACTAGATCAACTATATTAAAAAAAAGCAAAAAAAAAAAAAGATATACGGTGGCTGACTGGATTTAAAAAAAGATCCATCTATGTGTTGGTTACAAGAAACTCCCTTTAGAGCTAAAGATACACAGACTGACAGTGAGAAGATGGAAAAAGATATTTCATGCAAATGGAAATGACAAGAAAGCTGAGGTAGGAATACTTACACCAGACAAAACAGACAAGATCTACAACAAAAGACAAAGGAGGGTATTATACAATGATAAATGTTTCAATACAAGAAGAGGATATAACATTCATTGACATATATGCACCTAATACAAGAGCACCTAAATATCCAAAGCAAATACTATCCGACATAAAGAGAGAAATTTACAATGATACAATATTACTAAGGGACTTTAACACCCCGCTTAATCAATGGACAGATCATCCAGAGAGAAAATCAATAAGGAAACAGTAGTCTTAAATAACACATTAGACCATTTGGACTTAATATCTACAGGACATTCCATCCAAAGACAGAAGAATACACATTATTTTCAAGTCCACATGGAATGTACTCCAGGGTAGATCAAATGCTAGACACAAAACAAGTCTCAACAAATTTAAGAGGACAGAAATTATATCATGCATTTTTTCCCAACCACAATGATATGAAACTAGAATTACAGGAAGAAAAATTGCAAAGACACAAGTGGAGAATAAACAACATGCTACTAAAAAACCAATGCATCAATGAAGAAATCAAAATGAAAATCAGAAAATACCTCAAGAAAAATAAGAAAAAAAAAAAACCTTTCCAAAATTTATGGGATGCAGCAAAACCAGTTCTAAGAGGGAGGTAAATAGTGAGACAGGCTTACCTCAAGAAACAAGAAAAATCTCAAACAACCTAACTTACCATCTAGTAATTAGAAAAAGAAGAATCAGCTGAAGGAAGGAAATAATAATGATCAGAGAGGAAATAAATAAAATAGAGAAAAAAAGCACAGTAGAAAAAAATCAATGAAATCAAGAGCTGTTTTTTGAAAAGATAAACAAAATTGACGTGCGTTTGAAAAGATAAACAAAAGTGATGTGTGTTTAGCCAGGCTCATGAAGGAAAAAAGAGGACCCAAATAAACAAAATAAGAAATGAAAGAGAAGAAATAACAACAAATATCACAGAGATACCCCCCCCCCAAAAAAATCAGAAGAGGATACTATGGAGAGTTATATGCCAACAAATTGGACAACATAGGAAAAAATGAACAAATTTCTAGAAACAATCTTCTGAGACTGAACCAGGAAGAAATTCACCATCTGAAAAGATCAATCACTAGCAGTGAAATTGAATTAGTAATAAACTCTCAGCAAACAAAGTCTAGGACCTAATGGCTTCACAGGGGACTTCTACCAAAGAATAGCTAATACTTATCCTTCTCAAACTATTATAAAAACTGAAGAGGAAGGAATACTCCCAAGTTTATTCTACAAGTCCACCATTACCCTGATACCAAAATCAGACAGACACTACAAAATAAATAAATAAATAAAGTTAGTTACAGGCTAATATATCTGATGAATATAGACGCAAAACTCCTCAACAAAATATTAACAAACAGAATTCAATGAATATATAAAAAGGATCATACACCATGATCAAGTGAGATTTACTTAGGGATGCAAGGATAGTTCAATATTCATAAATCAATCACTGTGATACACCACATTAACAAACTGAATAAAAATCATATGATCATCTCAATAGAAGAAGAAGTTTGTGATGAAATTCAATATCCATTTATGATAAAAACTTTCCACAAAATGGGTATAGAGGAAACATACCTCAATATAATAAATACCATATATGATAAGCCCACAGCTAACATTATTCTCAGTGGTAAAAAACGAAAAGCATTTTCTCTAAGATCAGGAAAAAGACAAGAATGCCTACTCTTGCTACTTTCATGCAACATATTATTGGAAGTCCTAGCCACAGCAATCAGACAAGAAAAGGAAATAAAAGGAATCTATATTGGAAAGGAAGAAGTAAAACTGCCTGCATATGACACAATGCTATACATAGAAAATCTTAAAGACACCACCAAAAAGCTACTAGAGCTCCTCAGTGAGTTAGGTAAGACTGCAGGATACAAAATTAATATACAGAAATCTATTACATTTCTATACACTAATAATGAACTATCAGAAAGAGAAATTAAGGAAACAATCTCATTTACAATCACATCATAAAGAATAAAATACCTAGGAATAAATCTAAGGATATGAAAGACCTGTACTTGGAAAACTATAAGACACTGATGAAAGAAATTGATGATGATGACACATACAGATGGAAAGATATACAATGTTCATGGATTAGAAGAATTAACATAGTTAAAATGACCATAATACCCAAGGCAATCTACAGATTCAGTGCAATCTCTCTCAAAATAGCAATGGTATTTTTCAAAGAACTAGAACAAATAATGTTAAAATTTGTATGGAGACACAAAAGACCCCAAATTGCCAAAACAATCTTAAGAAAGAACAGAACTGGAAGTATCATGCTCCCTGATTTCAGACTATACTACAAAGCTACAGCAATCAAAAGAGTATGGTAGTGGCACAAAAACAGACACAGAAATCAATGGAATGGAATAGAGATCCCAGAAATAAACTCACACACTTACGGTCAATTACTCTATGACAGAGGAGGCAAGGATATACAATGGGGAAAAGCCAGTCTTGTCAATAAATGGTCCTGGGAAAACGAGACAGCTACATGTAAAAGAATGAAGTTAGAACATTTTCTCACACCAAATACAAAACACATTCTAGATGGATTAAAGACCTAAACGTAAGAGCTGAAACCACAAAACTCCTAGAAGGAAACCTAGGCAGAACACTCCTTGACATAAATTGTAGCAATATTTTTCTGGATCTGTCTCCTAAGGCAAAAGAAACAAAATTAAAAGTAAACAAATTTGACCTAATTAAAGTTAAAAGCTTTTTCACAACAAAGGAAACCTTCAACAAACCAGAAGATAACCTATGGAATGGGAGAAAATATTTGCAAGTGATATGACCAATAAGGGGTTAATATCCAAAGTATATAAACAGCTCAAATAAGTCAATATAAAAAAAAACGATTAAAAAAATGGGCAGAAGACCTGAATAGATATTTTCCCAAGAAAGACATACAGATGGCCAACAGGCACATGAAAAGATGCTCAACATTAATCAGAGAAACGCAAATCAAAACCAAAATGAGATATTGCTTCACACCTGTCAGAATGGCTGTCATCAAAAATATCACAAATAACAAATGTTTGCAAGGATGTGGAGAAAAGGGAACCCTTGTACATTGTTGGTGGGAATGTAAATTAGTGCAGCCATTATGGAAAACAGTGTGGAGGTTCCTCAAAAAGTATAAATAAAACTATTTCATGATTCAGCAATTCCATTCCTGTGCATATCTCTGAAGAAAATGAAATAACTAATTCAAAAAGATACATGGGGGCTTCCCTGGTGGTGCAGTGGTTGAGAGTCCACCTGCCGATGCAGGGGATGCGGGTTCGTGCCCCGGTCTGGGAAGATCCCACATGCCACGGGGCGGCTGGGCCCGTGAGCCATGGCCACTGAACCTGCGCGTCCAGAGCCTGTGCTCCGCAACGGGAGAGGCCACAACAGTGGGAGGCCCGTGTACCGCAAAAAAAAAAAAAAAAAAAGATACATGGACTCCAATGTTTATAGTAGCATTATTTACAATAGCTAAGATATGGAAGCAACCTAAGTGTCCATCAACAGATGAGTAGATAAAGTCATATATATATTGGGCTGTCCACAAAGTTCATTTGGGTTTTTCTGTATGCTCTTACAGAAAAACCCAAATGAACTTTTTGGACAGCCCAATATATGTACACAATGGAATATGACTCAGCCATCAGAAAGCATGAAATTTTGCTATTTCCATCAACATTGATGGACCTGGAGGGTATTATGCTTAGTGGAATAACTCAGTCACTGGTATGTGGAATCTAAAAAATTAAACAAATGAATATAACAAAACAAAACAGACTCAAATATAAACAAACTAGGGATAGGGAAGGGGTGTATAGCGGTAAGGGTATACCAGGTACAAACTACTATGTACAAAATAAATAAGCTACAAGGACCTATTGTAGAGCACAGGGAATATAGCCAGTATTTTATAATAACTTTGTAGTATAATCTATACAAATTTTGAATCACTATGTTGTACACCTGGAACTAATTTAATATTGTAAATCAACTATACCTCAATAAAAAATAAAAAGATAAGAAGGTACATTGAGATGGACACATTTTAGAAACTGAACAGAAATAAAAGAATACTTTGAAGGGGATTCCCTGGTTGTCCAGTGGTTAAGGCTCTGAGCTTCCACTGCAGGGGAATGGGTTTGATCCCTGGTTGGGGAACTAATATCCTGCATGCCACACAGTGTGGCCCCAGAAAAAAAAAAAAAAGCTATAAAAAGAATACTTTGAAACAAATGAAAATAAAAATATGAAATATCAAGATGTATGCAATGCAACTAAAGCATTTCTAACAGGGAAGTTCATAGTGATGAGTGATTACCTCAAGAAACAAGAAAGTCTCAAATAAACATCCTAACTTTACACCTTAAGGAACTAAAAGAATAAACGAAACCCAAAGTTATTAAAAGGAAGGAAGTAACAAAGATTAGAGCAGAAATAAGTGAAATAAAGACTAACAAGACAGGACTTTCCTGGCGGCACAGTGGTTAAGAATCTGCTGGCCAATGCAGGGGACACAAGTTTGAGCCCTGGTCTGGGAAGATCCCACATGCCGCAGAGCAACTAAGCCCGTGTGCCACAACTACTGAGTCTGTGCTCTAGAGCCTGCGAGCCACAACTACTGAGCCCACGTGCCACAACTACTGAAGCCCATGAGCCTAGAGCCTGTGCTCTGCAAAAAGAGATGCCACCGCAATGAGAAGCCCGCGCATAGCCACCAAGAGTAGCCCCTGCTCACTGCAAATAGAGAAAGCCTGCGTGCAGTAATGAAGACCCAGTGCAGCCATAAATAAATAAATAAATAAACAAATAATAAAGACTAACAAGGCAATAGTAAAGATCAATGAAACTAAGAGCTGGCTCTTTGAAAAAATAAACAAAATTGATGAACCTTTAGCTAGATTCACCATGAAAAAAAAGGAAAGATTCAAACAAATAAGGAATGAAAGAGTAGTATTACAACTTACACCACAGAAATACAAAGGATCATAAGAGACTACTATGAACGATTATATGCCAACAAATTTGACAACCTAGAAGAAACAGAAAATTTTCTAGAAATACACAACATACCAAGCCTGAAATAGAAGAAATAGAAAATCTGAACAGACAAATTACAGGTAGGGAGGTCAAATCAGAATCAAAAACCCCTCAAACAAAAGTCCAGGACCAGATGGCTTCACTGGTGAATTCTACCTAACATTCAAAGAAGAATTAAGGTTAATCCTTCTTAACTCTTCCAAAAAATAGAAGAGGAGGGAACTCTTCCAAATTCACAAGGCCAGCATTACCCTAATACCAAAACCAGACAAGGATGCCACAGGAAAATAAAATTACAGGTCAACATCCCTGGTGAATACAGATGCCAAAATCCTCAATAAAATATTCACAAACCTCACCAAGATGGTGAAATAAGTCATTCCTGACAATGGGCCCCATCAGCACTGGGGTCTATTTGTGGGAGCTACTACTCTCATCTCATTCCAAAGGGACTGCAGGGGAATCTGTAGGACCACTGGGAAACTGACTTTAGTAGAGAGGGGGGAGGGACTTTCAACAACCAGCATATGAATCTTGGCAGACCAAGTTCATACCGGCAGTGCCGAAGTCATAATCACAACCAGTGGCTTTGCTTACCAGTAGAACCAAGTCAGGGATGCACTCTGATCACAGAACTTGGTGGGGTGCAGATCTGCCTGATTTGTATACTCAAATGAAGACTTTTGCTGGCCCTAGAGTCAGGTTTGCCCATTCCTGTGCAAGGAATGGATTCACAGCCCCACCTGCTGTAGAGACTGTCTTCTGGCCCCAGAAGGGCTGACAACAACTTCTGGAAGCTGTGTGGCACAATGGTGCTCCAACCAAGAGGTGGGTGAGCAGAGCTGACTGCCCCCAGAGCAAAGCCAGTATGGAGTGTGGAGGGTTTCCATGCTACACATGGGCAGGGGGATTAATTTACAGCCAAGACTGAGGGCAGCTCCTGACTCTTCCCAATAGGAGAGTATGTTTGGGAAACAGAGTAGCCTGGAGCTGCCCCTCCCCTTCCTGTCCCGGCAAGACAGCTGAGACAAAGCTCCACTCACTATGGAGAGTATCTTCCAGCCCCATCTGACCAGAAGGGCTGGTGACAACTTGTGGAAGCTGTGGGACCCAGTGGTACTGGAGCCTATAGAAGGACAGGCAGAGCCAATAGTCTGCAAAGTAAAGCCCGTGGCCCTGTTTGGCCAGGGAACTTTGGGTGCAGGTTGGCTTGAATTAAGACAACAAACAAAGATCTTTACCAGCTTTAGAACTGCTTCTCCCCATGCACCCAGGCAGGGAAATCGATTTTGTAGCCACACTCATATCACTGAATACAGCCTTCAGCCTGTCTAACTAGGGAACCTAACCAAAGCACATGTGAAGCTGTTTAGCCCATTTAATAGCCCTTTGTTTAGTGGTACTTGAATAGAGAGCATAGCCTATGATTTCTCCCATCTGCAGAGCAAATCTGGTGATCAGGGAATTCTGTGTACACTCTGGCCTGACTCAAGTCCCCAGACAATGAGCTGTATGGGTGCTGGGTTGGTGGTGCTGCCTTTCCAGGGCAGGTAAGTTAATTTATAGACAGTCCCATCTATGACTGAATATGGTATCCATTCCCAAGCACTTAGTAAGCCTACCCAGAGAATCTGGGCAACTGCAGAGACCATCCTACAGCCTCCCTTGGGTAGGAAACCAAGGTCAAAGTCCTATCTCACTGTAGTCAGCCAGAGGCACACCCCCAAGCTCCATCCTCAGAGCTTGAACATATGCCTTGCTCAAAAATAGACCATAATATCAGGTGCAACTTGCCCAAAGACATTACCAACAGACATATCCAGAAACCCAAACTGAGCTGACTGGTGAAAATCTGTCTCTACCAAAGCAAACCTGTAAAGTATAGAAGAGGAGACCAATTACTCAAGTACAGATACCAGTGTAAGAAATCAAGGATCACAAAAAAAATCAGGTAAATATGACAACACTAAAAGAAACTAATAAAGCTCTCATAACTCACCCTAACAAAATGGAGATCTATAAAGTTTTATACAAAGAATTCAGAATAATCCTCCTAAGTTTAGCGAACAATAAAAAAAACACAATGCATGAACAAAATGAAAAGTTTGACAAGAAAATAGCAAGCATAAAAAAAAAAGCAAACAGAAATCTTAGAGTTGAATACAATAACTGAAGACTCAATAGAGAGCTTCAAAAGTAGATTCAACTGCAGAAGAAATAATTAGCAGTATGGAGGATAGGGCATTAGAAATTACCCAGTCAGAGAAGCAAGAAGAAAAAAAAGGATCAGGACAGAGTGAAACCAGTGCTGATGGCTGCCCCCTTGCCATACTTTCCAGCCCAAAACATGTGCTGGATGGGGCTGCTAGTATGTGTAGCAGCTAGGTGCTAACTCAGGCAGAGGGACCCTGGGAGAGGACTCAGTCAAGGTGTGTGGAGACAGCCTGGAGAGCCTGGAGTATGGTCCAGGCTGCCATTGTTAGCTCGCATGGTATGGGGCACAGGTTCACCATTGGAGCCCTATTACCAGCATAGCACAGGGCAGGGCACAGGTCCTCTGATGGAGCCCCGTTGTCAGCATGCACACAGCAGGGCACAGGGCTGATATCTGAGCCCATTATCAGCCCTCCCACAGTGGGGGAGGGTCTGACAGTGGCGTACTTTGTTAGCACACACTCTTGGTGGCAGGTGCCATCACAGAATCACACGTCCCTGGTGGACAGCCCCTGGGGAGGAGTACACAGTGGTTCCTTTCCCAGTGGGAGCGCTCCAGTACTGCTCACATTACACCACAGCTTGGAGCTGGATATGGGGCAGACAGGTCCCGGGAGAGGCTTACCATAGAGTCAGCCCAGGTCCCAGGTGGCAGCAGCACAACCACCTCGATTCCTGCAGCCACAACACCAGGACCCCAACCACCAGCCTAGAACTAGGTCTGGGACAAACACGAGGGGGAAGGAACACAACCTTGGGCTGCTTCTGGGCAAAACTGCAGACACCTGCACAGGTGGCACATATGTTCACCATGACCACATGGGCCTCACTTGCTTCAGTGCTCACCTCCTTGGGGACGGAGCACACACCTAAGGGCAATTGAGTCTTATTAAGCCTGACCCTCAGGGTTTTACTCCAACAACTGGGGAGCAGACCCAACCCCCGACAAGGCTGTGACAGCCATGGAACAAAGAGGAGGCCCCACCTAACAACCAGTGCAGTTTCTGGACACTACAGCACCAACCACAAAACCATCAGGGGAAAATGGCCAGCACACTCTGAGGGAAGACATGGCAGGCATCCATACCAAAAACAGCCCTCACACCAAAAATATTGGACTTACACAGTATACAAGGAAGCCTCCCACATAAAAACAGCCCTTCAAGACCACAGTAGACAACCATTTTTCCTAAATTCATAGAGACAGAGAAATCTAAGTAAAATGAAAAAGCAGAGGAACCACTACCAATTAAAAGAATAAGAGAAATCCCCTGAAAGAAGAATGAAACAGACCTCTCTAGTGTACTAGACCATGAGTTCAAAAGGAGGTTAATAAAAATGCTGAAGGAATTAAGAAAGATTATTGATAGAAATGCATATCACTGTAACAAGGAACTATAAACTATAAAAAGGAACTAATCAAAATTAGACAACTCAATTGCCAAGATAAAAACCAATCTAAAAGCAATGAATAGCAGACTATGTAGAAAAGTGAATAAGTGATCTGGAAGATAGAATATGGAAATCACCCAATGAGAACAGCAGACAGAAAGACAAATTTTAAAAAATGAACACAACATACAAGATCTGTGGGCTAATATAAAGTGTGCCAACCTGTGCATAATAGGGGTTCCATAAGAAGAAAGAGAGAAGGGGATTGAAAATAGATAAGAAATTATGGCTGAATACTTCCCAAACTAAAAGAAGAAAACAGATATCAGGTACAGGAAGCACAGAGGGTCCCAAACAAGATGAACTGAAACAGACCCTCACCAAGATGTATCATAATTAAAATGGCAAAAATTAAAGGTAAACAGAGGATTCCAAAGGCAGCAAAAGAAAAATAAAGAGTCAGTTACAAGGGAACACCCATAAGGCAAGTCAGCTGATTTTCTCTACAGGAACTCTGTAGGCTGGAGTGGAGTGGCATAATATATTCAAAGTCCTGAAAGGGAAAAACCTGCAACCTCGGATATTCTACCCAGCAATGTTGTCATTTAGAATAGAAAGAAAGTTAAAGAATTTCTCAGACAAGCAAAAACTAAAAGAATACAGCAATACTAAACCTCACCTAGAGAAGACCTTTCAATATTTCTTTAAGTAGAAAAGAAATAAAAATCTATAGTAAAGGGGAAAATCACAGTAGAAAAGGCAAATATATAAAAGGACAGAAGATCACGTAAATAAGCCAGTACATAGAATAAAAAATCAAAATATTTTGTAAAAGTAATTATGACTACAATTAGTAGCAAAAAGATAAACATGGAGATGTAAAATAGGACATCAAAATCACAGAATATGGGAGAGGGGAGTAAAAAATAATGTATATATTTTAGAATGTGTTTGAACTTGTTTGACAAACTGTCTAAAGCAAGTAGATATAGTCATGGGTTAACATACTTGAAAACCAGTGTAACCACAAAACAAAACAAAAAATAGATCTGCAAAAACTACAAAAGAGGAACTCAAGCAAAATATAAAAGAAAACCATCAAACTACAAAAGGAAAACAAAAAGAAGAAATGAACAAGGAAGAACTACAAAATCAACTGGAGAACTAAGTTTAAGATGGCAATAAATGCATACTTATCTATAATAACTTTAAATGTCAATGGACTTTATCTTTTGTTTGGGGCATTTAGAGTGGCAGATTGGATAATAAAATAAGAACCTACAATATGCTGCCTACAAAAGACTCACTTTAGGCTGAAAGACACATAGATTGAAAGTAAGGGATGGAAAAAGATATTTCATGCAAATGGAAACTATAAGAAAACAGAGGTAGCAATACTCATATCAGACAAAATAGATTTTAAAACAAAGTCCATAAAGAAAGACAAAGAAGGACACTATATAATGATAAAGTGATCATTAGAAGAATACTACACTCATTAACATATATGAACCCAATATATGGGCACCTAAATATATAAAACATTCTAACAGACATAAAGGGAGAAGTTGACAGGAATACAATTATAGTAGAAGACTTTAATACCCCTCTGACATCAATGGACAGCTCTTCCACAAAGAAGATCAATAAGGCACCAGAGATCCTAAATGACACAACAGAACTGTTGGACATAGTTGATATCTACAGGACGCTACATTCAAAAAGACAGAATACACATTCTTTTCAAGTGCACATAGAACACTCTGTAGGATTGAGCACACACTAGGACACAAAACAAGTAACAAATTTAAGAGGATAGAAATCATTTCAAACATCTTTTCTGACCACAGTAGTATGAAACTGTAAATCAACAATAGAAATAAAAATGAGAAAAAAAGCCCCACCAATTACATGGAGACTAAACAACATGCTACTAAAAAACCAGTTGGTCAATGATGGAATCAAAGAGGGAATCAGAAAATACCTTGAGACAAACGACAGTGAAGTCACATCCTTACAAAAATTTATGGGATGAGGCAAACGACAGTGAAGTCACATCCTTACAAAAATTTATGGGATGCAGCAAAAGCAGTTCTAAGAGGTAAGTTCATAACAACACAGGCCTTCCTCAAGGAACAAGAAAAACTTCAAATAAACAACCTAACCTACCACCTATAAGAACTAGAAAAGGGAGAACAAACAAAATCTAATGTGAGCAGAAGGAAGAAAATAATAAAGATCAGAGGGGAAAGAAATAAAATAGAGATTAAGAAAAAAATAGAAAAGATTAATAAAACCACGAGCTGGATTTTTGAAAGGATAAACAAAATCAACAAACCTCCAGCCAGGCTCACCAAGAAGAAAAGTGAGAGGATCTAAATAAAGTAAGAAATGAAAGAGTAGAAATAACCGATACCACAGAAATACAAAAAATCATAAGAAAATACTACAAAAGGATACATTCCAAACTGGACAACCTAGAAGAAATGGACGAGTCTCTAGAAACATACAGCCTTCCAAAATTGAGTCAAGAAGGAACAGATAGTTTGAACAGACTGATCACTAGAAATGAAATAGAATGTGTAATTTAAAAAAACTCTCTGGAAACAGAAGTCCAGAGCCAGAGGGCTTTACTGGGGGATTCTAACAAGCATACAAAGAGATTGAAGTGGAGGGAACACTCCCAAATTCATTCTATAGAGCCACCATCATCCTGATACCAAAACCAGTGAAAGACACTATAAAGGAAGAAAATTACAGGCCAATATCTTTGATAAATATAGATGCAAAAATCCTCAAAAAAATATTAGCCAACCAAATCCAGCGATACATAAAAGGGATCATACACCATGATCAAGTTGGATTCACAGGGGTCACAAGGATGTTTCAACATAGGCAAATCAATCAATGTGATACAGCACATTAACAAAAGAAAAGACAAAACCATATGATCATCTCAGATGCAAAATTCAACATCCATTCATGATAAAAACTCTCATTAAAGTGGGTATGAAGGGAACATATCTCAACATAATAGAAGCTATTTATCACAAATCCATAGCCAACATAATACTCAACAGTGAAAAGCTGAAAGCCTTCCTGCTAAATTTAGGAACAAGACAAGTATACCCACTCTCACCAGCTCTATTCAGTGTAGTACTGGAAATCCTAGCCACAGAAGTCAGACAAGAAAAAAAAAGGCAACTTAATTGGAAGGGAGAGTTAAAATTGTCATTATTTGCACATGACATGATACTCTATATAGAGAACCCTAAAGACTCCACACAAAAACTATTAGAATAAATGAATTCAGCAAGGTAGCAGGATACAATATACAGAAATCTGTTGCATTTCTTTACACTAACAATAAAATATCAGCATGAGAAAATTTTAAAAATCCCATTTAGAATTGTGTCAGAAAATAATATACCTAGGAATAAACTTAACCAAGAAGGTGAAAGGCTTATACACTGAAAACTATAAAACACAGAAAAAGGAACTTTAAGATGATACAAAGAAATGGAAAGATATCCCATGCTCTTGTTTTGGAAGAACTAATACTGTTAAAATGGCCATACTACACAAGGCAATCTACAGATTTAATGTAATCCCTATCAAAATACCCATGACATTTTTCACAGAACTGGAGCAAATAATCCTAAAATTTATAAGGAATCACAAAAGACCCAGAATTGCTGAAGCAATCCTGAGGAAAGAGAACAGAGCCACAAAGCTACTGTAATCAAAACAGTGTTATGACACAAAAACATACATATAGATCAATGGAACAGAATAGAGCCCAGAAATAAACCCACATACCTATGGTAAATTAATATTTGACAAAGGAGGCAAGAATATACATGGAGAAAATATATTTTTACCAAGTGGTGTTAGGAAAGCTGGACAGCTACATGTAAATCCATGAAATCAGAATACTTCCTCACACCATATACAAAAATAAACTCAAAATGATTCAAAGACCTAAATATAAGACATGACACCACAAAAGTACTAGAAGAGAACACAGGCAAAACATTCTTGGACATAAATCATATCAATATTTTCTTAGATCAGCCTCCCAAGGCAAAAGAATTAAAAGCAAAAATAAACAAGTGAGACCTAATCAAACTTAAAAGCTTTTGCACAGCAAAGGAAACCACAAATAAAACAAAGACAACCTACAGAATGGGAGAAAATATTTGCAAACAATGCAACTGACAAGGGGTTAATACCCAAAATATAAACAGCTCATACCACTCAATATCAAAAAACGACAACAACAACAACCCAGTCAAAAAATGGGCAGAAGACCTAAATGGACATTTCTCCAAAGAAGACATACAGATGGCCAACAGGCACTTGGAAAGATATTTAACATCACTAATCATTAGAGAAATGCAAAACACAATTACAATGAGATATCACCTCACACTAGTCAGAATGGCTATCATCAAAAAGTCTATAAGTAATAAATTCCAGAGAGGGTGTGGAAAAAAGGGAACCCTCTTACACAGTTGGTGGGGAAGTATATTGATTTAGTCACTATGGCGAACAGTATGGAGGTTCCTTAAAAAGTGAAAAATAGAGTTACCATATGATCCAGCAATCCCACTCCCAGAGTTTTCACCTTTTTCTGGATGAAAACTCTAATCCAAAAAGATACATGGACCCCAGTGTTCATAGCAGCATTATTTACAATAGCCAAGACATGGAAACAAACGAAGTGCCCATTAACAGATGATTAGCTTAAGAAGATGCAGTATACACACACACACACACACACACACACACACACACACACACACACACACACACCCCGGAATATTACTCAGCCATAAAAAAGAATGAAATATTCCATTTGCATCAATATGGTTAGACCTAGATAATATCATACCCTAAGTGAAGTAAGTCAGGCAGAGAAAGACAAATATTATATGATATCACTTATATGTGGAATCCAAAAAATAATACTAATGAATCTATATACAAAACAGAAACACTCACAGACATAGAAAACAAACCTATGGTTACCAAAGGGGAAAGAAAGAGGGGGGGATAAATTAGGAGTATGAGATTAACAGATACAAACTACTATATATAAAAT
>NW_020837959.1:27565638-27697237 GCF_003676395.1 Aethalodelphis obliquidens | reverse complement strand
TGTTAAAAGACTCAGTTTATCCATTCTCAGCCTTTTCAGACAGAAACCCCATTTCATTAAATTGTGCCTAGGTGATGCTGTGCCTCTGTGAAATCACTGGGGGAAAGGGGAGGCTTCAAGAGGGAGTGGAAATGCAAACCAAAACTCATCTTCAGCGGCCAGGAGGTTTTCATTTTCTCCCAAACGGGGACTCTTTGAAGGGAAGGATAATCTTTGATCTTCCTGTACCAATCCAGCATATCCAGCCAAGTGCTAGGGACACAAAGGCAGCTCAAAATATCAATAACAGAATTTTTGGTTGTCTTCCTGAACAGCTCAAAGCAGGTTCACACGGATTCCCTTTTGTTGCCCCGCTGGGGTCCTGGGAATCTGATTCAGATCACATTACCAGCGCCACTCTGCCTAATCACAGCGGGCTTGTCCTGTTCAATATGGAACCAGAAGGGCTTTGTTCTAAGAAAGATGACCTGGGAAATCCTGCTGAGATAAGTTGGTCTGGATTGCATTTGGCTCATCTCATTACTGGATTGATAAACGTCCAGAACAATGACTGTGTGTTTCTCTGTTGGATTTTATTGAAAGGAACTTGCATTCAATACTTCTGACTGTGACAGAGCCATAGCATATTTTCTCTCAGTGCCTGCCTTACAATTTCTGAGGGTTTTCATGGTTTCTATCTATAAACCAGCATTTTGAAAATTCTCTGCATGAAAGATGTAGTGAGAGTTGCATCAAGGTGATTCAGGAAAATGAGACATATGTGCTCATTGGGTCCAAGTTTGTCACTCTCTCTAGGCAAGAAAAGGCAAGGATGCATGCTTAGCAAAGCCCCATCAGAGCTGATTATTTATATCACAGGTTAGCTATTAAAGCAGACAGCCAGAGAGGACCAGCACAGTGTGTGTTTGTTACTCTGGGGAGATCTTTCTGCCATTAACATCTTAATTTCTGCTAACTATCTTTTGATTCACAGCAAATGGTTTGATTGCTTCCAAAGGATTAAGAAAAAACCCTGGACATTATAATGAAAGTTTGATAGCTTCTTTAGGCTGGTGAGTGGTGGTCAAATGGATGTGGATTACACTCCAGGTCCAGCTGCCTCACCAAGAAAAATGATTCTAAAGAATGCAGAGAAATTAAAGACATCAGCCAATCTCTTTGTTGATGGTAGGTAGCAAATTATGATGTAGGGAATGATCTCTGTGGGGCTAAGGAGGCAGAAGTAAAGAGTGGAATCCCAGAGCCCTTCTAGTGGAAGCGTGGCTGCATGGTGTCTACTCAAAGGGGTGGAGTCAGGTAGCAGGTTGGGTCTTGACGGGAAGGAAGAAGAGAGATGATTTGGAGGAGGAAGATGGGAAAACTCTACTGCTGCTCATGGCTACAGACGTGACATGTCAACTAGACTTGACTTTCGATTTTGGAGGAAAGGGAAGAGAAAGAGATTCAGTTTTTGAGCTCTTACTGTGTTCTAGGAACTTCACTGAACGCTTGAAAATGAATTTTAAATCCACTTGTCAAACACGTAATTGTATATTATTATGTTAATCTTTTTAGAGGAGAAAACTAAGCTTAGAGAGATTTATTTCCCCATGGTCACATCTAGTAAATGGGGGAGGTGGAATTTAAATCTAGGTTTGTACTTGACTTCAAAGCCACGTTTATCCTACTTACTATTCACTGTTTGGACCATGAAATGGATCGTAACGCAAATGAGGGCATCCGCGTGCACAAACACAACACACACATTCACTCACTCACATGCTCTCGTTGTGTTTACAGAGAGGACAGTGTAGTGCGTGCCCCGCAGCGGGTACCCAGGCTGATCAATTGCAAGTATGGGAAGAAAATATTAGAACTTTCATTTACATTTTCATCTCAGCTTTTAAAAATTACTACTTTGTGTACATGTTATAAATACTGTATTATGTACATTGTTTTTACATATATAATACATGTATGTATGTATATATATGTGTGTGTGTGTGTGTGTGTGTGGGTGTGGGTGTGGGTGTGTTTGTGTATATACATAAGATGTGTGATCAGAAATGTTTGGCGAGTGATGATATAGACCAGTGTTTGGAAATTACAGCTCGTGGACCAAATCCAACCCATCACCTGATTTTGTAAATAAAGTTTTAATGGATCACAGCCATGCTCACTTGTTTACATATTGTCTGTAGCTGAGTCAAGTAGCTGTGACAGAGACCACACGGCCCACAAAGCCTAAAATGTTTCCCAGGTGGCCTTTTACAGAAAACATTTGCTGTCCCCAGACTTATACCATGAAGTAGAAGTAGACAATAGGAGGTTTGAAGCAAAAGCTTTGCCCTCAAACGTAAATTGATTTTTCATCACGGTTCTGCCTAGAAGCTTAGTAGAGCCTAAAAGAAGTGGATAAAACCTAATGTTTCATCTCAATGATCATAAGTCAACTTTTTAGTTAGTACTCGATATCTCCTGACCTAAAACCCTGCATCTTATCAACCTGTTCTGTGCAAAATAGGATACGATGAACAGGCAAAAGTGTTGACACAGGGACATGTACAATAATGAACAAAAAATGGATAATTTCTATAAAAGCCAGCATTAATCTACCTGCCGGTGGGCTCCCTGGCATACATCCGCTCACCTTCCTCAGCTGCAGAAGCTGCAAATTTTCAGCTGTCAGCTCAGTATTGCTTGGCACTTGGTCAATGTTGACCAACTTGGCCTCAACCCCACGAGCAGGCTGTTTCGGGAGTAGTTCTAGGATTTGCTCTGCCTGGGGCTCAGATTTGCTCTCTACGGTCCCATTGGGATAAAGCCCCAACCATGATCTACTGAGTTAGGGTTGCAACTACGTTTTAACCCCTACCTGTCCTTATACCTGCAAAAATGGTTTTCCCCTGGGCTTCCCTGGTGGCACAGTGGTTGAGGGTCCGCCTGCCGGTGCGGGGGACGCGGGTTTGTGCCCCGGTCTGGGGGGATCCTGCATGCCGCGGAGCGGCTGGGCCCGTGAGCCATGGCCGCTGAGCCTGCGCGTCCGGAGCCTGTGCTCCGCAACGGGAGAGGCCACGACAGTGAGAGGCCCGCGTACCGCAAAATTAAAAAAAAAAAAAATGGTTTTCCCACTTCCTCGCTCAAAGCTCTCCAGGATCCTGATTCTGCCACATGGGGATCTGAACCAGTGCCCTACTTAACTCACAGGCTCAGACCTCTCAGCAATTAAAGAGCCTGGATCACAACCACATCTCCACTTGAACTCAGACACTGTGCTTTGGGCTGCTGGCCATTCTTAGCCTCAGAGCTAGGCTGGCCTCTCTGGCACATTCCATGCAGATCCGTGCTTGTTGCCTTTCTCTGACAGCCCATTTTGAAGCCCGAGCGTGCTTTGCAAGTAAGAACATAAGGATTTTGTCTGCAGTCTTCCCAAGCAGTAAAATCTGAGCTTCAAATATTTGAAATCAACGGGGTAACAGAACAAAGTCATTTATGAGATAAATCACTCACAACTGAGGTATTTCTCAAGTGATTAAGCATCTTGCCTGTAAGCCCAGTTCTTCCTGTTGAGCTCCTAATAGAGTTTTCAACCCCTTTCAGGTCAGAAGCGTCGGTGAGAAGTCTGAACCCTCCAACCGACAGTGATCAGAGATTAATAATTCCCTCCAGCTGTGACTCCTATGCTCCGTGGAGATCATGGCTCGCAGCGCCACTCCGGGCCTCACAGGCTCTCGTCAGGGTCCCTGGTCCCCCAATAGGGGAGTGTCCACTTGCCTTGCTGAGCCAATTCAGCGAAACTTAGCACTGATGCCCGATTGCTACGTGATGTTCCATGGTGGTGGGCTGACCCAGCAGCCATTACCTAGTCATTAAGGATTCTCACAGATTGCTACCTTGCTTTTTGTTTGGACAACCTTGAGGGAAAACTACGGTTCCTTTGGGATCTGGTCCTTTATAATTTTTGTAACGATTCACCACATCATGGAGAATGCCTTCAAGAAGATGGCTGGTTTTGTACCTGGTCTTACTTTTTGTACTCTCATCCCTCTAGCCAGACAGATACTTCAGTGCATAAATCAGATTAGATTTCTTCCTTGATTCAAATCTCTCATGGTTTCACAGAGCAATAATTACGGCTCATTAGGCCCTGCACAACTTCACCCTCCTCATGCTTTCGTCATGTCCAACTTTTACACTCATTTCCACCTCAGGGCCTTTGCGATTGCTGATTCCTCTGCCTGGAATGCTCTTTGCCAAGATCTTTGTGTAGCTGACTCAATCTTATCAGCCATGTCTTAGCACAAATGTCACCTCCTTAGAGAAGTCCTCCCTGACCACCCTAGCAACATAGATACCCTCCTGGTCCACTCACTTTCTCTCCCTGTCACCCTATTTTACTGTATTGATAGCACTTATCACTCTTTGGATTTATGCTGTATTGTTTATGTCATTTTGCTTGCTGGTTTGTTTATTATTCATTTATTCATCCATGTCTACATGCAACAAGAGTAAGTTCCATGCGGGCAGAACTTCATTTGTCCGGTTGACCACTTTATATTCAGAGAATAGTAGTATGCTCTCAGTAAATAGTTTTGGACAAAGGATTGAAGGAACAAATGAGGTAATGAGGTACTTTTCTCCACTTCTTCTTGCATCACTCATCTTCTTCCAGGAAGTATTTCATTTCCATGAGATCGTTATGCACATCCTCTCAACCAGGCCCCATATTTCACATATACCTTCCAGAAAACCCCTAAGTCGACTTTAAAGTCAAGATCTACCTCATCCCTGTAGACAAACAGGAAACTCAACTGAACAGCTCTATCATCTAAAGTGCTAATAAAATAGCTCCTCTAATTTCCATACCATTAAGCTTGCCCACAATTATTTTATTTATTTATTTTTTTAAAGTTTTTTTTTTTTTCTTTTTCTTTTTTTTTTGTGGTACGCGGGCTTCTCACTGTTGTGGCCTCTCCCGTTGCGGAGCACAGGCTCCGGATGCGCAGGCTCAGCGGCCATGGCTCACGGGCACAGCCGGTCCGCGGCACGTGGGATCTTCCCAGACCAGGACACGAACCCGTGTCCCCTGCATCGGCAGGCGGACTCTCAACCACTGCGCCACCAGGGAAGCCCCTTGCCCACAATTATTAACAAGAAGGCCCCCAAACTGCCTCTGCTAAATGCTTACATATTCTCACAATTTATCAAATTAAATAACGGAAGTTGAGCAGGCTGTGGAAAGTTTAAAATATTGTGCCAATTAAGATTACATGTGCATTTCAGAGACATCTTGTCTTATTGATTTTGCGAAATGTGCTATCTTAAAAGAGACTAGATACAAAAATGGTAGCCAATAGCAATTTCTCAGATGTGTTTAAACCACACATTTTTAACCGATTTCATGCAGCCGTTTCAGCAAGGGTCTGATCAGAGAAGCAGAACCACAATGAGTGATAAAAAAGATTTATTATAGAGATCAGACTTTATGCAATTATGGGAGCTTGTTAAGCCATTATGTAAATATGCTGCCTTTGTGGCTAGCGCTGGGCTTAGGTCAGCTGGGAGAAGCTGGAGGGAAGAAGGACATGAAGTCTAGGAGGTCAAGGACAAAGTGAAACCCGCTAAGATGAGCTAGGCCTTGTGTCGGTCTCTCATTGGAACTCATGGTGGTCTCTGACTGCTTCCATGCTTCCTACTTTGATGGCGTGGGTAATTGCAAAATTATTGATGCTCTTTGCCATGGAGAAGCTAAAGGTGGAGATCCGGGAGGAGCTGAAAGAACTGAGGCCTGGATGTTGCCCTGCACCTCCAAGGTGACCCAGCAGATCTGTGACAATGCACACGATGCAAGCCACAATAGCGCTTGACTCTCAGCCGATCTTCCCGGGGTAAACATGGCTGTTGCTTCCCTTCCACCTTCTAAATCTCAAATATATTGCTCTTTCAGCTAATTCCAGGAAACATGTTTCTGGCTCAGCTGATCTCACACAACACCAAGCCACTGTAGTAAGTAGCAGATTTTACAAAACCCTACAATCCATACAGTCATAAATGTATATTTCTTTGAAGCTCATTGATCCCAGATAAACCTGGGCACCAGTTTAGACTTCACCTCCAACCAGCACGTCACCTTTAGGAAGTCACTTAAACATCCCGACCTTAAGATACTGCGCTGGCTAATTAAGGGCATTTTGATGATATCTCTAAATGGCTTTCCAACTCCATTCTGTCCTGACTCTAAGATCTACCTTCTTATTATTTCTTTAATTTAAAAGAACTGAGTATAGAAAACTCAACCAATAAACATGATCTTTGATCAATGTGCAAACCTGTATTCTAAATCTATAAAGTTCTATAATACTTATTTTTTAGAGATACATACTGAACTCTTTATGGACGAAATGACATGATGTGGGGGATTTGCTTCAAAATAATAAGGGAAAGAAGGAAGTGCCAGGGAAGAAAGGGAGTAAACATGAAACACAATAGGCCATAAATTAATAATTGCTGAAGTTCATAATTGGTGAATGTGGGTAATGGGTTCATTACACTATTCTGTCTACTTTTGTATGTGTTTGAAATTCTCCATAGTAAAGTGTTTATTAAAAAAATTGCTTGCAGGCTTCCCTGGTGGTGCAGTGGTTAAGAATCTGCCTGCCAATGCAGGGGACACGGGTTTGAGCCCTGGTCCAGGAAGATCCCACATGCCGCGGAGCAACTAAGCCCGTGCGCCACAACTACTGAGCCTGCGCTCTGGAGCCCGTGAGCCACAACAACTGAGGCCCACATGCCTAGAGCCCTGCTCCGCAACAAGAGAAGACACTGCAATGAGAAGCCCGTGCACCACAACGAAGAGTAGCCCCCGCTCGCCACAACTAGAGGGAGTCCGTGTGCAGCAACAAAGACCCAATGCAGCCAAAAATAAATAAATAAATTTATTTTAAAAAAGAAAAAAAAATTGCTTGCTAAAGAGTTTTGATTGTTGCATTTTGTTTTTTCTCATTTTATTGTTTAAGAAAAATGAGGTGTAATTGTTCCCTTATAAGATCCCCAGGGAGACAGAGCCCTCTGCCCATATGATAATTTATATCTACTGGTCCTTACAAATTATTCTCCACTCCCCCACCCCGCCAATGACCAGGTTGCAAGCCCAGACCTGGGAATTTTTGTTCACACACAACAAAACATTAAAGTATTCAATATGCAAAATGTAGTACAATCCCCTGTTTTCAGTGAGGTGATTCACCCTCAGCCTCCCCCAGCCCCACTCCTGGCAAAGCCTTTCTGGTCCAGCTTCACAGAGAATAAATCTCCTGTCTTATGTCTGTGTTGGAGGATATGGTCACCCGGCTGTGAGAGTCAGGGACTGGATTTGAAAATCAGTTTCTTATAAAGGCTCGAATAAGTCCTGTTGGATCAGCCCCCTCTCACATCCCATCATCACCAGCTGGGATCTGAGGTGGGACTTGACTTCAGACAGATAGAACCCTTTTCTGGGCTCCATTAAATCAATTGTAACTAGTCCTTGGAATTTCCATCTTCCAAAATGTTATTGACATATATTGTCTCCTATAATCCCATCTATAATTCTTTTTGTTTTTATTAATTTTTATCATTTTTACCCTTCATTCTAAATTTTGGGGCTTGGTGGGAGCTAGAGATAAACACATTTGTTTAATCCAATCCCTTTAGAGGGAAATCCCTGCTTGAGCATGTCCGCCCCAAACATTGTTTCCTTTTGTTTTCATAGGACTCATTTCAGGTGTCTTGTGTGGATCTATCCTTCTTCCTCATATATTAACCATGCCCGCCTGGACTTGCAGTATCTGTCAGGCTCACCTGCTGAAGCAGATTCCTACTTTTAGAATCTTTTGATCAGTACTGTCTCTCCTGACACGAGAAATGCTTCATTGGATAGAATTATTATTCTAGCTTAACCAAATCACTCAGAGTGATCGTTACCATCAAAAGCATTGTGAGACACATGGAAGCGTACACTTACCTGTGTTTAAAAGCAAAAGCCGTGGCTTCCCTGGTGGCGCAGTGGTTGAGAGTCCGCCTGCCGAGGCAGGGGACACGGGTTCATGCCCCGGTCCGGGAGGATCCCACATGCTGTGGAGCAGCTGGGCCCGTGAGCCATGGCCACTGAGCCTGCGTGTCTGGAGCCTGTGCTCCGCAACAGGAGAGGCCACAACAGAGAGAGGCCCGCGTACCGCAAAAAAAAAAAAAAAAAGCAGAAGCCAGCGAATTCTACCTTCTGGAAATTTACAGTGTCAAATCCTGCTTGAAAACAGCAGCTCTGTGAGTTCAGCTGTGTACATTTGCAGGTCCAGTAAAAGCGGGTTGTCTTTTTCTTACAGAGATCAAAAGTTCCTTCAGGTCATTTTTTTCGTAGGATGTAAAGCGTCTTTGGAGTGAGTGACAAGCTTCCAGAGGTGATGATGATAACTCCCTTCTGTCCACCTTGCAGAGCTGGTGGAGAAGGAAGCCAAAGGAAAAGCCAGGGCATTGGAAGAGACCCTGGGAAGTCTTGCCAGACACAGTGGACTGCGGTTCCCTTTCCTAACTCCCACCTTCACCTAGGTCACAAATCTCCCACCACCATCTCAATTTTGTTGAGTTCCAAAAGGAATTATGATCCAGTGCCAATTTGTAAAGCTGCACTTGGAATGTGTACTTTGATTTAGACAGTACTCTTTCCTGTAGAGAGTGGTCTTGACACAGCAATTAAGGTCAAATACTTAAATGAAGATAACCCCAAATTCTGTGAACCCTGGTTTTGGCTTGTTTACTTCTTGCTGCAAGAGCAGAGATAAGCCCTCTGATAATAGCATTTATTATTTTTCTCCGCTTTCTTTTGCTTCTGCCTCCTCTGCTTCTCCTCTTCAATTATTATTATTTAACATTCATTGAGTTCCTGATATTAGCAATTTTTTAAAAAGTGGTAAGACATAGTTCCTGTCTTCAAGGAGCTTACTGTCAATACAATAACATTGAATTGGTATTGAGATTGGTAGAGTGAAGAAGAGGAGATAATATTCCAGAAAAACCAGATTTTCATTTTCCATTTTCCTCTTTCTTTAAATGCATTCTCCATTCTCTGCTCCACTTTGTGTCTGTGTAAACACATTGTCACCAATCACGTGCAAGCCTTCCAATTTCGTTTTTCATAACTCACATACCACCCGTATTTGCCCAACTCCCTTGTTTTTTCACAGAAGGATGTGTCATCTTTGGTTTGGGTTTGTTAGCCCTTAATGAGGAAGTCTGCCTCAAACCCACCCATCCTTTTTGTGGGGGGCTGTTACTCTTCCTTTCTCCTGAAATAAAACTGACTGCAAATGGACTTCTCATCTGTTTCATATTTCTGTGTGCACAACTCATGGGGTTAGAACTGGTTTCTTCCATTATCTTAATTGAATCCATCTTCTACATGTAAACATTTTACAAGGAAATGTGGATTGTGCAAGGGTAGGCTAGGACCCTAAGTTTGAGGCTTCTTTTTATTACTAATTGGCTGCATATCCTCTGCTATTCAGACACACTTTTGCCTTAGTTTCCCAATCCTGAGAATTCCCTTTAGAGTAATGGCTCTGTTTACTTCATACACATTGGAGATAAGAAAAGGGCTACATAAATATTGGCAGAGAATGTTGCTGTTTCTGTTTAAACCACTCTTGAGATTGTAGAATATCACAAAATATGGCTCCCCGTTGCCACGATACAGAGCTAGGATGTGTAATGTTTTATATTTCCTCTGTGTAGTTCAAAGTTTGTTTTGAATTTATTAATCAGCTGCATGCCTCCATTCTTATTCTGCGGGAAGTTATATTGTTCTTATGAGATAAAATAAGCTTAAATGAGTCCAGCTTGTGAAGATAACTTTTTTTTTGGCCTTATAATTCCTTGTTTTGGTTTTTTCCACACTATGCCTTTGCTTCTATAACCATATGTTATTTTTACTTGCTCGAGGTGAAAGTAACTTTAAAAAGTCTGACAGTGAGATTAAATTTTCTCCTTGTTCAAGCAGACAATAAAAACGATCTAGGTCCATAAGGTTGCAGGGGATAAAAATGAGTGATAACTCTTCTTCCTCTATATTAAGATATTTTTCTTTTAAATCTACATACTTCATAGCTGGAGTTGTTTCTGCTCTTATTACACCTTAATAGGAAAATCTGTTCCCATAAAATAAACAGCAGTTCCATTGCCCATGGATTCTTTTTTTTTTTTGCGGTACGCGGGCCTCTCACTGCTATGGCCTCTCCCGTTGCGGAGCACAGGCTCCGGACGAGCAGGCCCAGCGGCCATGGCTCTTGGGCCCAGGCGCTCCGCAGCATGTGGGATCTTCCCGGACCGGGGCACAAACCCGTGTCCCCTGTATCGGCAGGCGGACTCTCAACCACTGCGCCACCAGGGAAACCCCCCATGGATTCTTTATATTACAAAATTGAAGACTACTATAATGCCTTGAGAATATTATTCAATTTACCAACATCTGATTTGCACACAAATTTTCCAAAAAATGCATGAAATCATGCATGTCATTCTCCACAAGGCAGTCAGTCACCTTTTAAAACATTATTTAAGTCAGGGGTCCCCAATCCCCAGGCTGCAGACCGATATCGGTCTGCAGCATGATAGGAACCGGCTGGACAGCAGGAGGTGAGCGGCGGGTGAGCGAGTGAAGCTTCATCTGCCCTCCTCATCGCTCGCATTATCGTCTGAACTGTCATATCCCACCCCTCACCCCGGTCCGTGGAAAAATTGTCTTCCACGAAACCAGTCCCTGGTGCCAAAATGTTGGGGACTGTTGATTTAAGTAATGTCTTGTGTCTCCTTAAGGTCTTATGCAGGTTTTCTGTTGTATTTAGAATAGAATCCAAACTACTCCCTGTGGCCTTTGAGGCCCAATGTCACTTGACCCAGGCCTCCTCTGCACGTTTTCTCTCACCAAGTTTCTTCTGCTTACTATATTCCCTGACACTAACTGACTGATTCATTTATTCATTTGACAAATATTTTTTGAGGACCTCGTATGTGTTCGGCACTGTTCTATACATTATAAGTACCACTTAGAACAAATGCAGCAAAGTCTTTCCCCAAATGGAAATGATAACTTGGGGAGGGGATCAGATAATAAACAAAGCAAAGTGTGTTAGGAATACATCCAGTGAAACCAAATACAGTGTGCACTGCAGGACAGAGACGGAGGAAGACATCTTTGGTTTGGGTGATTAGGGAGACCTTTTTAAGGTGATAACATTTTAGAAAAGAAGTGGATGGAATGAGAGGATGAATCACGAGATTTGGCGAAAGAGCATTGTAGGCAGAGGGAATAGCAAATGCAAAGGCCCTGAGGTAGAAATGAATTTGTTTGATGGACAGGGGGAAGGGGGTGGAAAAGAATGAGAGAGGGAAGAATGGACGGTGAGATCATAGTGATAGGCAGGATCAGATCTTGTAGACAAAGAGTCAGATTTTATTCTGAGTGTGTTGGGAATAGATTCTGAAAGTGTAAGAGAGGAAGCTGGGGGCGGGTGTGGGGGTTGTTGCAGTTGTATGGGTGAGAGATGATGGTATCTGGGATTAGGAAAATGGCAGTAGATTCTGGAGAACTGTTTGGATTCTAGAATTGTTTTCCTGAGATTTTTTATTTTATTAGTTTTTTCACTGAGGTACAGTTGACAAAATTGTAAGATATTTAAAGTGTACAATGTCATGATTTGATATATGCATACATTGTGAAAAGATTCCCCTCAAAGAGTTAATTAACACATCCATCAATTCACATATTTACTGGATTTTGTTTGTTTTGTTTTGGGTGAGAACATTTAAGCTTTACTCTCTTAGCAATTTCAGAGTTTTTTTTTAAGGTTATATCAAAAGTATTACTATTGTATTCAATATGCTGTGTAAGAGGCCAAAGAACTTAGGGAAACTCCTGAATTTTTAGCTGAAGCAACTGGATAAGTGAAGGTTCCATTTACTAAAATTGGAAAGATTGAGAAAGGATGATGATTTGAGGGGAAAGCAAGGGTTTTTTTTGGGTATGTGCAGTTAGAGCTGCCTGTTAGACATTCACTGGAAGATGTCTTGGCAATTCAAAATGTAAATCTGAAGCTTATGGTAGAGTTAGTGTCTGGGGTCTCTAGATGGTATTTTCAGCTGGGGCAGCAGATAACATAAATGAGGGAGTTGATGTGGATAAAGAAGAGGGAAGAAGAGGAGAAACTGCCTGCACGAGAGACTGCAGAGGACCATTAGCTGAGGCAGAAGGAAAGCTGGACTCTGCAATCTTCTGAAAACCAAGTTACTAGAACTTTCAAATGGAGGAAATAATCCACGGTGTCAAATGCTATCATCCATGTCATGTGAAGTGAGGGTTGTCTTGCCAACTGGATTTGGCAAGGTGGAACCACTGATCACCTTGACAAGAGTGACGGAAGTGTAGCAGTGGGGTTGGATTGAGCGAATTGATATTAGCAATTTAGCAGCTGGCTAAGAAATAAATTGAACGCAAGAACAAAACAATATTCTTTTTGTTTAGTAACACACTAATGTTAAGATTAAAATAGCTGAGGTTGCCAGAGTTCAAGGTCTTTGTTAAGTTGCATGAAAATTCCAGTTCATGAAAGAAATGAGGAGGTGTGTTCTTGGGATACAGATGCTCAGGCTCACAGGCAGTGTGCGATAAAAGACCACACACAATTTCCAGGGCCTCGTGGTCCAAGTTCAGATCCTTGCTCTTCCAGCGGTGTGACCTTTACTCAATCAATCTCTCTCTTTAAAAAAAATTTTTTTTTTTAAATTTTTGGCTGCATCAGGTCTTAGTTGTGGCATGCAGGATCTTCATTGCGGTATGCGGGATCTTTTTGTTGTGGTGCACGAGCTCTTCGTTGCAGCGTGCAGGCTCTTTATTGCAGTGCTTGGGCTTCTCTCTACTTGTGGCATGTGGGTTTTCTCTCTCAGGCTGAGGTGCGCTAGCTCAGTAGTTGTGGCACGCGGTCTTAGTTGCTCAGTGGCGTGTGGGATCTTAGTTCCCTGACCAAGGATCGAACCCACGTCCCCTGCATTGGAAGGTGGATTCTTCACCACTGGACCACCAGGGAAGTTCTCAGTCAATCTCTTGAGTTCTGATTTCTTTGCGTAAAGTAGGAGTAATACCGACAATGTCAAGAAATTGCTATTAGAATTTATTGGAATAACATATGTGAAGGGACTAGTAGCACAGTCCCTTAGTTCCCTTCTCTAAGGAGTTATGGAAAAGTCACATGAACCTTCCATCTGTGTATTGTGTGCTGAAGCTTATGCCAAAAAGAGGGGCTTTTATTTCCTTGGATTTCTCTTATTCTGGAGAAATAAAAGTAGTTCAATTAAAAAATGTCAGCTTCAGCTTCATCCAAGTGTCAGTAAACTTCATAGTCGCCATGCTTAGAACTCTTCCCCCAAAGAAGCTATTCTATTGTTCTCTTTGTAGAGAAGCAATCTCTGGATGAACAACAAGGTCCTATCATATAGCACAGGGAATTATATTCCATGTCCTGTGATAAACCATAATGGAAAAGAAGATGAAAAAGAATATATAAATGAATCACTTTTCTGTAAAGCAGAAATTAACACAACATTGTAAATCAACTGTATTTCAATAAAAAAAATAAACAAAAGCAATCTTGATGCCACGCCCCTCAACCTCAACCCCCAACCTGGTTCCATCTCTCATCTCTCTCATCCTTCTCTTAATCTTTCTGTACATTTCTATTTTCTTCTTTTGACTTCCCTTTATTTTCTGAGTTTACAAATAATGCTTGTTCATGTGGGGGGAAAAGGGGACGTCTTAATTTGTAAAGAGGTGGTTGACACCAGTCATGGCAGTGTCAGGTGACTTTTCCCTAGGAATTTCCCACTAGGTGACTTTCTGACTCTCCTCTGGCTGTTTCTGCTTCTATGTGGTTGAGGACAGAAAGGACTCATTCCTGTTCTCATGTCACACACAGTGACTAAACATGACAAAAACCTCCATGGAAACTTCTATGGATCTTAGCTGTGATTTCTTTCAAACTCCTTCCTTTTCCCCAGCACTTTTTTCTTTGCACAAAGTATCTCTTCATGTGGGGAACTTGAGTCCTCAACAGCTCGTCAAGCTTTGCCTGATTTACCAGGCTGTCCCTTAGCCCCGATTGTCCTCCATCCCCGGCTCTTAGATTCTTCCCAGCAGCTGGTCCAGGTCCTCCTGCGTAGGACTGTTCCTCCACAGTCATTGCCCAGGAGGTAGAAGACTTTCGTGCCCAGTGACAAACGATTACATTTCAGGAAGCTGAGTCCTGGAGCACCTGGGGAAGCGATTACTCTCCTGAGAGCTGTGGGTTCGGCTGACTCTCTTGTTTATGGTTTCGTGGAGGTAAATGAATCTGCAGAGACAAGATGTGCTCCAAGATGTTCCTGGAACAAGGTTACAGCCCTTGTTTTTGCCGAAGTTGTGTCTGTCACACTCAGCTGCCGCTCACAAAGAGGAGGAGAGGCAGGCGTTGCTCTGGACTGATTGAGAGGAGCAGAAGGAAATGGGACCCACACGCTGACCGGAGCTGGGGTTTTTCTGCCTTTTGGACTAGGCAGGTTTTCTGTGCATGTGTCCCCAGGGCGCCTTCAAGTGCTTACATGAACTTGACAAGCACCTGTGATTTATATTTTGAATCTTGCCCAAGTTTGTGCAGCAAACTTTTGGTTTAGACTACGGGGGAGATTTTGAGCTTACTCTGAGAAGGCTGCTTGAAAACCAAATGATGTAAGTCGATGTGCAATTGCTCTGAGTTGTTTTTAAATGGAGTAAATATGAAGTTCTAGAAACACATACTCAGAGCTGGTGTGGAAGTTCTTGCTGGGGAGCAGATGGGGATGGGAGATACTTGTGAACTCAAAGTCTCGTCTACCCGCATTTCAGTTTTCGTTTATGCTTCACAAAGAAGCATCTGTTACATAAACCACGGAAGCCCGTCAATGTTACTAGATCCTGGAGCTGGCAGTGGGTTGAGAAGCTGAGTGGCAAAAGCTGGGTCTCATGATTCCAATCAAGCCCTATTAGAAAGATTTATCATTACAAAATGAATTGTGTGTTTGGAAGAAATGACTCTTTTTAAAAAGAATTTCCACAACAAATGATAACTGAAGGAAATATTTTGAATTTTAGAAAAGCTGCAGCCTCTTACAAACATGAACCTGCAGGTGTTAGCTTCTCAACATTTTGTAAAACAGCAAACCAATGTATTTGTTGTTCTACGTGAATCACTGGGTCACATGAAGTGTTTTAAGGCTAGGTTTGGTTTTCTTTTTTAAGGAAGTATCAGTAGCCTTAAACAACCAAACAAATTCACCCAAATCTCTTGACTGTTTTTAGAACCCCGTGATAAATCAGCTTTATGTCCTCCATGTGAAAGTTCTAAAGTCTTAGAAGAGAATGTTAAATGTAAAATCTCAAAGTCCACTCTAGCTGCTGTTTTTCTACATAAAATGAACTATAATAACAGCAACACAGGAACAAGACCAAAATCCCAAACCCAACAACTGCCGGATGGTTCTCATCTCACAAAAACTCACATAGATATATCAAGAAGTCACATCAGCAGACAGGCCTATGGGTTTTTTTTTTCCTTTGTCCTGTTTCTACCACTTGTTATCTTACCTATAAATTTTCCCTAGAGTGGTAATTAAATAAGATTCTTCGGGCTTCCCTGGTGGCGCAGTGGATGAGAGTCCGCCTACCGATGCAGGGGACGCGGGTTCGTGCCCTGGTCTGGGAAGATCCCACATGCCGCGGAGCGGCTGGGCCCGTGAGCCATGGCCGCTGAGCCTGCGCGTCCGGAGCCTGTGCTCCGCAACGGGAGAGGCCACAATAGTGAGAGGCCCGTGTACCGCAAAAAAAAAAAAAAAAAAAAAAAAAGATTCTTCCTTGTATGTTTGTATCTACCCTAGGAATTAAGGGGGATCCTGATGTCTTTTCTCATGAGATTCTGAAGTGTGATGGCTGATGAAAAGCCCTCAGTTGCAGGGTATCAGATTCAACTAAATACCAGCTTATTTGGTCTTCAAGACACTGGAGAGGGAACAGAGTTTGGAATGTTCTCTACTGTGAAGTTCCTAGAGATACAAGCTTCTGTAGAACCGCACGTGAGCAGTGACACTTAAATAGTTGCTTTGTTTTCCTCGGTTGAGGTCAGAAGTTTTCTAACACAGAGCATATTCACCACTGGAAAAGCCCACCCTGTTGATGGCAGAAAGAAAGATCCTACCTAATTCTAGATGCTGGAGATAATTCAGCTACATGGGTTTGGCTACTGGACTTTTCTTGTTTAACAAAGAAAAGCCACGTGAGAATTTGAGGCTGTTGAGGATGCTGGCTATACAGTTATTGGTTTAAAATGATCAAAAGGTGTCATGTTTTCCCAAAGCTCCTATACAATTGTGTTAATTCATGTAATAAATAGCTATTGTTTTTCTAAAGGATTATTTTATACAAAAATTTCAATCATATTTTTCGTATACCCTCAAAGTTGGAGTGCTGGTAAAACATGGCATATGCTGCATATTATCATTCAGTTTTTGCAGAGAGTAGTAATCGTTCCCATTGCACTGGAGTCATTTCTCTGTTTTTGTGTGTGCATAGCCTTGTCTTGATAGTTATCAAGTACCTGAAAAACAGAGGCTATATTATGTTTTCTTTAATTACCTTTTCCAGAAGGGGAAACGAAGGTCAGTTGGCTCCATCCTGGGGCATTTGCTGCTGGAGGAGTGGGGCTGAGGACAAACCCACCTCCGTTTTCAGTCCTAGTTTTGTACCCTCACCAAGAGTCTGGACTTTGTGAGGACGCTGGAGGTGTGATGATGACACCTTTACACAGCTCTTGCTTTATGGCCATGCTCAGAGCACAAACCCTGGCTGTCTCTTTAGGGAGCTAACGTTGCTCCACTCTACCCATCACCTTTCTTGCTTTCTGCTTTATGTCTTGGCTTATGGTGGAACTAAATGGAGTATCTTCTTTTCACTTCCAAGACTGGCAAAAATAACTTCAAGAAATCTCTGTTTTCCAGTCTTTGCTTAAAAATGTTGCAACACAGTAGTTGCCATCTACCATATAAGAAGACTGACTGTATGCCTCACACAGAGAAGGTGTCATATGTATTCCCTCATTTTCTTGACCCTTCTGTTCTCACTCACCATACTCAGCATGGTGACCTTCTTTCTTTTCTTTGATGGAAACAAGTGAATTTCCATCTTGTGGCCTTTGAATGTGCTGATGCTTTTGCCTAAACTGCTTTGGAATTCTCCTTCATATAACTGATGCTACCCATCACTTAAGTCTCAGCTCAGTGTCACCTTCTAAAGGAGACTCCTATGACCAACATCCCCGTCACAGCATTCATAGCACTTTCTCTATCTGAAGTGATCTTGTTTATTGGCTTATGTGCTTATTTTCTGCCTCCCCTCATAAGAATATACACTTCCAAAGAGAAGGAAACTTGCCTATCTTGTTTTCTGCTCTGTCCCTAGCATGCAGAGCAGTTTGTAGTATATTTATGTCCTGATAAGCTCTAGTGAAATTTCAGGCAAAGAGAACACACACTCTGAAGCTAGATAATGTTTGTGATCAAATAAGTGGAAGATGACGAATTGGGAGACTGGGATTGACATATATACACTGATGTGTATAAAATGGATAATAAGAACACGCTGTACAAAAAAATAAAATTCAAAAATTCAAAAAAAAAAAGAAAAGTGGAAGAAGAAAAGCCAAGAATAGATGAGATTTAAAATGTAGGATGTACACTGGGGTTCATGTATATTTTTGAATTAGTGTTTTCATTTTTTCTGAATATATACCAAGGAGTAGAACTGCTGGATCATATGGTAGTTTTATTTTTAGTTTTTTGAGGAAACTCCGTACTGTTTTCCATAGTGGCTGTACCAATTTATACTCCCACCAACAGTGTTAAAGGGTTCCCTTTTCTCCACAGTCTCACTGCCATTTGTTATTTGTAGACTTTTTGATGCTAGCCATTATGACAGGTGTGAGGTAAAATCTCATTGTTGTTTTGATTTGCATCTCTCCAGTAATTAGAAATGTTGAATATCTTTTCAAGTGCCTGTTAGCCATCTGTATGTCTTCTTTGGAAAAATGTCTGTTCAGGTCTTCTGCCCATTTTTCAATTGGGTTATTTTTTGATATAAACTGTTTTTATATTTTGGATATTAACCCTTTGTTGGTCATATCATTTGCAAATATTTTCTCTCATTCAGCAGGTTGTCTTTTCATTTTGTTAATGGCTTCCTTTGCTGTGCAAAAGCTTTTAAGTTTAATTAGGTCCAGTTTGTTTATTTTTGCTTTTATTTCTTTTGCCTTAGGAGACAGATCCAAAAAAATATTGCTACGATTTATATGAAAGAATGTCCTGCCTATGTTTTTCTCTAGGAGTTGTATGGTTTCAAATCTTACAGTTAGGTCTTTAATCCATTTTGAGTTTATTTTTGCATATGGTGTGAGGAAATGTTGTAATCTCAATTTTTACATGTAGTTGTGCAGTTTTCCCAGCACCACTTAGCAGCACTATTTACAATAGCCAAGACATGGAAGCAACCCAAGTGTCCATCGTCAGACAAATGGATAAAGATGTGGTGTATACGTACACAGTGGAATATTACTCAGCCATAAAAAGAATGAAATTCTGCCATTTGTAGCAAGGTAGATAGACCTAGAGAATATTATGCTTTATACTTAGTGAAATAAGACAGACAATGACAAATACTGTATGATATCACTTATTTGTGGAATATAAAAAATAAAACAAATAAATGTATGTAGCAGAACAGAAACAGACTGACAGACATAGAAAACAAACTAGTGGTTACCAGTAGGGAGAAGGAAGCGGGGCAGGAGCAAGATAGGAGTATGAGATTAAGAGATACAAACTACTATGTATAAAATAGATAAGCAACAAAGATATATTGTACAGAGCAGGGAATTATAGCCATTATTTGTAATAACTTTAATGGACTATAATCTATAAAAATACTGAATCACTATGTTGTACATTTGAAACTAAGATAATATTATAAATCAACTACAGGTCAATACAAAAATGTAGGATGAAGCCATGAATGAGATAAGTACATAAAATGCTCATCAGAAACTGGTGCATATTCTAGTGACCTGCAACTTTGGCTTTACATTGTCTAGAAGAGAAAAAACAATTACCTTCTTCACAATGTTCATAAGGCAAAAACTAACCAATGATTCAAAAGTAGAACGATTTTTAGACCCCAGAGAAGTATCTTCTCATAAAGATACTACGCAATGTGAAGAACAATTTTTTCTACTGCATCTATATGGTAAATAAGGCCAAAATTTTCATGTTTCCCTTTTATAATATGACAGCACACTAAAGTAAAAAACAGTTCTATGAGGACCCCCAAAACAATTCTATGGGGATCCCCAAATGATGCTATTTGGTTGTACAGCTTGGTGCTGGGATGGCTTCCCAAAGGATACATTTTAGACCACTTTGGTTTAAATCAGGTCATAAATATTGTTCTCTATCCAGGCTGATCAGTACTAATTAGAATTTGATCCAAGGAGGCTGGGAGACACACACACACACACACACACACACAAGTTCCGGCAACCACCCAGAGTGCAAAAGACTCATACTGGTTAGGTGTATAATCATAAACTTTGAGAATTAGTGAACCTCAGAATAGGCTAGTTGGCCTGGCATAGATCATTGGATCTGTAGTAGAAAATCTTAGGGAACTAGACTTGAATTTTAAGAGTTGTTAATGTGAATGTATTGGGTTGGCCAAAATGCTCATTCAGGTTTTTCCGTAACATCTTGTGGAAAAACCCAAACGAACTTTTTGGCCAACCCAATATTTTTAACTTGTGCAATGGGGCATAATTTAGATAGAAAAGAGTATGATGCAGAAATTTGCTCTACCACCTAGTGGCAGATCTGAGGCACTGAGGCCATCCACTTGGTACTCTATGAATGAATGGTTGCTATTCTTGCCATAATTTATGGAAGTGGAACATTTAACTGTGGGCCTGGACTGACACCTCATCCAATCTCATGTAAGTTGTGATGTAATTTTGTCTAAATTTATTGAATCACCTGGATGGCTCAAAATATTAAATAGCTCTAATATTTCTACACACAAGCAAGTCATTTTCAACAGTGGATTGATTATGCAAGATGGGAAACCTTTGGCATGTCAAGCGTATGTACAGTTGCTGGGAAATAAGTCAACGAAACACTAATCAGTTCATTTAGGAACTAATAACATCAGCCCCAAGGCTACAAGAGCCATTCAGACTGGGCTTCCTCCATGAAGGGTGCACAGTCTCTGAACTGGTAGTAGAGTAGATTTCATCAGATAAGCTGTCAAATGCTTCATAGAACATGCCTTGGAGGATTAAGCCTCCACTGTTCATACAATTTTATCAGACACTAGCAAGGTAGATTTTCCAGTAAAACAGGAAATTGCCCTAAGGCCACGCTTCTGAACATTTATTCAAGATGTACTTTAAATGCTGTTTCAGCTGTCATTTTTTGCTATCAGCAGAAATGTCTTTGCTTTTGTTTCAGGTGAACAGTTCTCTTTAATCACCAAAGTCAACTAAAATGCAGAGAAAACAAGAGCTATAAAACTAAAGCATGCGCAAGAAGGGGTGAGTGTAGGTGGGGTTGGCTGCAAAAGCAATTTGAGTTGGTTTGGAACCATGGTTGAGATCCTGAATTGGCAACAAAAGAAATTTATAAATTTCTTTGTTTAATAAGGTTAATAAGATGTACTATATGATAATGAATATGGGGGCACTATAGCATAGGAGTTAAATGCATAATCTCTGGAGCCAGACTGCCTAGTTTCAAATACCAGTTTCAACACTTCTAACTTTTGAACACATTACTTAACTGCTTTGTGCCTCAGTTTCCTCATCTGTGAAATAGGAATAATTACCCAACATATGGGGCTATTGAGCAGATTAAGTACAACACTTTGTAAGCACAATTATTTGCTATTATACTATAATTCTCTATAAAATCAGTAAGGACTTACATAAAAATTAGAATACAAATGTATTATTGAATAACTCCATATAGCCATTTAAAGCATAAAAATTAATAACTTCTGGCAGGTATACCAATATAAGATTTTAGGAACCAATATAAAACTTCCAACTTTGTTTAGGAAATACAGAATGTGTGTCAGAAATATGGAATGAATATATAGCAAAGGAAACACTCAATTTTCAACAAGTAGAATACAAGACAATTAAAACCTTCACACCTTTCAGTAGGAAATAACCTCCTGGTAGGTGGTAAATACATACGAAACATTTTTTTACGCAAATAAGCTTATCATAGCCCATAAATGAAAACATACAGTTATTTCCCATTTTATTATTTATTAATCTAAGCCAGCATCTCAGGAAATGACTGGCTGATCTCATGTGGTATTCATGTGGTCCTTTACTTTCTTCTAATTGGAGAATAGAACAGCCATTAATGTCTTTTGCCTCAAGTCATTTTGGGGGAGCATCAGTTCATTTCCTCCGTACAGTAAAGGAAAATGGAGTTGCCTCCTTGACATGTGTTTCAAAAGGCAAATATGATATTAAACTATAGTCCAAATCTGTAAGTGTTTTACTGCTAGAGAAACAAATTGCTTCAGGTCACTTCAGTGGTCTATATGGATAACACAGCAACACTGCCCCCTGAATGACCAGCTATTTGTCTTTAAACAACACTGGATACACTTTATATAGATGTTGACTTTTACTCAACTATTAAACTTATTCTAGAGAGTACAAACATATCTGATGACCAAGCTCAGTCTTTGATTTGCAAAGAATATAACTTTGTTATGAAGCTTATAAAAGCTCATTCCTCAGTTTGTCAGAATGACTTGCATCTTGAGTGCCCTGTGGAGTATTATCCAGTCTTCACACTGCACCTATCTGGTAAGGAGACATCATATTATCCCCATTGCAGAGAATGTAAAAGGAGAGTGGGATGATGCTAAGTGATTTGCCTAAATTATATTTTAAAAAGAGATCATAACCTCACACCATCGTTTTACTTTATTTTTACTTTCTTCACATTTACTTTAGCTTTCTTTGTAAAGAATATATCTTCCTGTAAAGTTTTATCTTCTAATATTTCACACCATCTATATACTATGGTAAGCTTGCTATAACACTTATTTTGAAAATGCGAGTTTGCTCCAAAATGATTGATATATAGGGAATGATTTGAGCAGGACTTAAATTCAAATTTGTAGGTAGGTGCAATTCTGTTTTCAGAAACAGTAGGTAAACACAAAAAACCTCACCCAGCTGGCCCTAACAGCATAGGAATACACAAAACTCACCTCCACATGTTACCGAGCCCAAGCTTGTACTGCTCACCACACGACAGGCCAATAAATTGAGAGATGAGTTGTTGGGTCAAGGAATAGGCACTATATTCAGAAAGCTGGCAGACTGAGAAGGTGACGGACTTGTGTGCCAAATAACCATCTTGCCTGAGTTAGAATTCAGGCTCCTTTTATACTAAAAGGGGAGGGAGTAAAGTCAAACATTTCCTGTTTCCCAACAGCCTCAAGAGGGGATGTGTTAATTTCTTCCTACCTGCAGTCATTCACAGGTGGACCTGGTCAGGATGTTTCCTGTGAACTATACAAAGGTATTTTAACTTAGTGCTCATTACCTGGTGGGTTTAGGCAGGGTTCCCGGAGATAAGCCATCATGTATAATCTAAGTTTATAGGCAACATCCCTATAGTGATTAACCTGTAATGGAATACAAAGGTTCTTCCCTATTACACACATACCTAAAACATCTACCAATTATCTGTTTACTGGGTACATTATGAGTCACTCCCATCCACAGCTGTCTTTACAATTTTCCCACTGATTTCAGAAAACCCTCCTTCCATCACTCCACAATGACTCACAAGCTGCAAAACTTCCAGACACTCACTTCTGCAAGCAAACTTCAGGTCTTTTTCAAGTAAAGTGGCATATTTATTGTATTTGTGTATTTCTTAACTATTTAATATGTGTAAAACTGTGCCACTGTTTTCGCTGAGTTTCTGTCTTGTTTTTATGTGTCACTTATGAATGTTGTACATCTAACCCTGTAGTTTATATTGCAGGATACTACAGAGCACAGTGACTTTTAGGAATGCACATTATAGAAGAACCCTATATGACATACCCATCTTCACACTCTTGATCTCTATGAGCAGTTATCTAGCACTTGCTATGTATCAAACAATATTCTAAACATGGTGGAGGATACAAAGACAACCAATTCTGGTTCCTGCCTTCGAGGATTGTGGCCTTCCAGACAGTCACACACACAACTACCTCTAATGTTAAGTCATACTGTGTTCATAAATGAAGAATTACAATGGTAAGGTGGAAGGAGAAAATAACTCCACCTCAGAGGACTTAGGAAGGGTTCCTTGGAAGACATGGGACTTGATCTGGGCCTCAATGGATGAAAGGTGACTTAAGCAGGCAGGTGGAAAACATATAGAAAGAAGGGTTTTCAGGTACTTCTTAATGACAATTTAAAAATGCTTCCATTAAAGGCCAATTTTGAATCCATGATGGTAGAGATGGTAGAATCTTTGATAAACAAATTGACTATCAAGGAAGGCTCTCTATCACAGTTTTGGTTTCCTTGAAGGGACTGACAATATGTTAGGAGTCTAAATTAGGTAATCCCACCTTTTGGTATTTATCCATCATCCCTATGAACAACCCTCTTCTCATTCCTACTGTTGCTTTTTTTCTACCTCCTAAAGGATTTATGTTTCTAGTGGCTGGTTCCTGCCTGAGTATTATTTGATAATGAAGCTGTCACCTAAAAGGAATGTGGCTTCCCTCAGAGAAATAAAATTTTAGAAGTGAAACTGGAACGGAAGTAGGGACATGGGAAAAATATTGTTGAACATCTCCCATGTGCCAGGCACTGTGCAAGTCCATTATATGTCTGATCTTAATGGATTGTCACAATAATTCCATGCATTCTTCTAACACATCACACTCACTGCCGAAGAGCTAGAGATACTGAATCTACAGTAGTAGTTCTTTTTTTAAAAAAAAATTGAACTGTAGTTGACTTACAATATTCCAAACAAGACATATAGAGGCCAACAGGCACATGAAAAAATGCTCAACATCACTAATCATCAGGGAGATGAAAATCAAAGCCACAGTGAGCTATCACCTCACACCTGTTAGAATGGCTATCATCAAAAATACAGCAATAGTTCTTAACCTTGGCTGCACATTAAAGTGGCCTGTGGGTGAGAGGAGATTTTAAAAGTCTGGCTAAGGGTTTATCAATTTTGTTTATCTTCTCAAAGAACCAGCTTTCAGTTTTATTGATCTTTGCTTTTGTTTCCTTCATTTCTTTTTCATTTATTTCTGATCTGATCTTTATGATTACTTTACTTCTGCCAACTTTGGGGTTTTGGGGTTTTTCTTTCTCTAATTGCTTCAGGTGTAAGGTTAGGTTGTTTATTTGAGATTTTTCTTGTTTCTTGAGGTAGGATTGTATTGCTATAAACTTCCCACTTAGAACTGCTTTTGCTGCATCCCATAGGCTTTGGGACGTCATGTTTTCCTTGTCATTTGTTTCTAGGTATTTTTAAATTTCCTCTTTGATTTCTTCAGTGATCTCTTGGTTATTTAGTAGTGTGTTGTTTAGCCTCCATGTGTTTGTATTTTTTACACATCTTTTCCTGTAATTGATATCTAGTCTCACAGCATTGTGGTTGGAAAAGATACTTGATACAATTTCAATTTTTATAAAATTAGGAAGGCTTGATTTGTGACCCAAGATATGATCTATCCTGGAGAATGTTCCATGAGCACGTAAGAAGAAAGTGTAGTCTGTTGTTTCTGGATGGAATGTCCTATAAATATCAATTAAGTCCATCTCGTTTAATGTATCATTTAAAGCTTGTTTTTCCTTGTTTATTTTCATTTGGTTGATCTGTCCATTGGTGAAAGTGGGGTGTTAAAACCCTACTATGGTTTTGTAACTGTTGAGTTGCCCTTTTATGGCTGTTAGCATTTTTCCTATGTATTGAGGTTCTCCTGTGTTGGGTGCATAATTATTTACAATTGTTATATCTTCTTCTTGGATTGATCCCTTGATCATTATGTAGTGTCCTTCTTTGTCTCTAGTAATAGTCTTTATTTTAAAATCTATTTTGTCTGATATGAGAATTGCTACTTCAGCTTTCTTTTGATTTCCATTTGCATGGAATATCTTTTTCCATCCCCTCACTTTCAGTCTGTATGTATCCTTAGGTCTGAAGTGGGTCTCTTGTAGACAGCATATATAGGGGTCTTGTTTTTGTATCCATTCAGGCAGTCTATGTCTTTTGGTTGGAGCATTTATTCCATTCACATTTAAGGTAATTATCGATATGTATGTTCCTGTTACAATTTTCTTAATTGTTTTGTGTTTGTTATTGTATGTCTTTTCCTTCTCTTGTCTTTCCTGCCTAGAGAAGTTCCTTTAGCATTTGTTGTAAAGCTGGCTTGGTGGTTCTGAATTCTCTTAGCTTTTGCTTGTCTATAAAGGTTTTAATTTCTCCATCAAATCTGAATGAGATCCTTGCTGGGTAGAGTAATCTTGGTTGTAGGTTTTTCCCTTTCATCATTTTAATTTGTCCTGTCACTTCCATCTGGCTTGCAGAGTTTCTGCTGAAAGATCAGCTGTTAATCTTATGGGGATTCCCTTGTATGTTATTTGTTGCTTTTCCCTTGCTGCTTTTAATATTTTTTCTTTGTATTTAATTTTTGACAGTTTGATTAATATGTGTCTTGGCCTGTTTCTCCTTGGATTTATCCTGTATGGGATTCTCTGTGCTTCCTGGAGTTGACTATTTCTTGTCCCGTATTAGGGAAGTTTTCAACTATAATCTCTTCAAATATTTTCTCAGACCCTTTCTTTTTCTCTTCTTCTTCTGGGACCCTTATAATTTGAATGTTGGTGCATTTAATGTTGTCCCAGAGGTCTCTGAGACTGTCCTCAATTCTTTTCATTCTTTTTTCTTTATTCTGCTCTGTGGCAGTTATTTCCAGTATTTTATCTTCCAGGCTTCTGCCTCAGTTATTCTTCTATTGTTTCCTTCTAGAGAAATTTTAATTTCATTTATTGTGTTGTTCATTATAGTTTGTTTGCTCTTTAGTTCTTCTAGGTCCTTTTTAAATGTTTCTTGTATTTTCTCCACTCTATTTCCAAGATTTTGGATCACCTTTACTATCATTACTCTGAATTCTTTTTCAGTTAGACTGCCTATTTCCTCTTCATTAGTTTTGTCTGGCGGGTTTTTACCTTGCTCCTTCATCTGCTGCATATTTCTCTGTCTTCTCATTTTGTTTAACTTACTGTGTTTGGGGTCTCCTTTCACAGGAGGCAGTTTAGTAGTTCCCGTTGTTTTTGGTGACTGCCCCCAGGGGGTGAGATTTGTTCAGTGACTTGTGTAGGCTTCCTGGTGCAGGGGACTGGTGCCTGTGTTCCTCTGGTTGGGACTGGATCTTGTCTTTCTGGTGGGCAGGGCCGCGTCCCATGGTGTGTTTTGGGGTGTCTGTGAACTTAGTATGATTTTAGGCAGCCTCTCTGCTAATGGGTGGGGCTATGTTCCTGTGTTGCTAATTGTTTGGCATGGTGTGTCCAGCACTGGAGCTCACTGGCTGTTGGACGTAGATTGCTCTTAGCGTTGAGATGGTATCTCTGGGAAAGTTCTCGTTGATTCATATTGCATGAGGCCAGGAGTTCTCTGCAGTCCAATGTCCTGAACTCGGCTGTCCCTCCTTGGAGGCTCAGGCCTGACACCTGGCCAGAGCACCAAGACCCTGTCAGTCACATGGCTCAGAAGAAAAAAAAGGAAGAGAGAAAAAAAAAAAGAAGAAAAAAAAATCAAGTCAAATAATAATAAAATAAAAATAATAAAACAAAAAAGAGAGAAGAGAGCAACCAAAGAAATAAACAAATCCACCAATGATAACAAGCAGTAAAAACTAAACTAAGTGGCTTCCCTGGTGGCGCAGTGGTTGAGAGTCTGCCTGCCAATGCAGGGGAGATGGGTTCGTGCCCTGGTCTGGGAAGATCCCATATGCCGCAGAGCAGCTGGGCCCGTGAGCCATGGCCACTGAGCCTGCGCGTCTGGAGCCTGTGCTCCGCAATGGGAGAGGCCACAACAGTGAGAGGCCCGCATACCGCAAAAACAAAAAAAAACAAACTAAGATAAACATAAAAATCAGAACAAATCAGTTGCAGACAGCAAACCCCAAGTCTACAGGTGCTCCCAAAGTCCACTGCTTCAATTTTGGGGACACTCGTTGCCTATTCAGGTATTCCATAGATGCAGGATTCATCAAGTTGACTGTGTGGGTTTAATCCACTGCTCCTGAGGCTGCACGGAGAAATTTCCCTTTCTCTTCTTTCTTCGCACAGCTCTTGGGGTTCAGCTTTGGTTTTGGCCCCACCTCTGCATGTAGGCACCCTCAGGCATCTGTTTCCTGCCAGACAGGCGAGGGTTAAAACAGCAGGTGATTAGGGCTCTCTTGCTCTCTCAGGTTGGGGAGAGGGAGGCGCTCTGTAGTCATAATTGGAATGTGGGGTCAGCCTGTGGCAGCAGAGGCCGGCATGATGTTGCAATAGACTGAAGCATGCCATGTGTTCTCCTGGGGAAGTTATCTCTGGATCTCGGGATTCTGGCAGTGGCGTGCTACACAGGCTCCTGGGGGGGTTGTGGGTAGTAATCTGCTTGCACACAGGACTCTTGATGGCAGCAGCAGCAGCAGCGGTAGTGTTTCATGCCTGTCTCTGAGGTCTGAGCTGGTAGCCACATCTCGTGCCCTTCTCCGGAGCTCATTTAGGTGGTACTCTGCCTTCTGTGGGCACATGGGAAAGGAATCCCCTCTCCTCGTGCACTGCAAAACAGTGGTCTCTTGACTCTTAGCCAATTCCAGACATTTTCCTGGCCTCCCTCCCAGCCAGCTGTGGTGCACTAGCCCCCTTCAGGCTGTGTTCACGCAGCCAAACCCCAGTCCTCTCCCTGGGGTCTGAACTCTGAAGCCTCAGCCTCAGCTTGCAGCCCCCACCCGCCCCACTGAGTCAGCAGACAAGCCTCTCAGGCTGTTGAGTGTTGGTCAGCAGTGATCCTCTGTACAGGAATCTCTCCACTTTGCCCTCTGCAGCCCTGTTGCTGCACTCTCCTCCATGGCTCCAAAGCTTCCCCCATGCCCACCCTCCATCTCTACCAGTGAAGGGGCTTCCTAGTGTGTGGAAGCTTTTCCTCCTTCACAGCTCCCTCCCAAATGTGCAGGTCCCATCCCTATTCTTTTGTCTCTGTTTTTTTCTTTTTTCTTTTGCCCTACTCAGGTATGTGGGGATTTTCTTGCCTTTTGGGAAGTCTGAGGTCTTCTGCCAGCATTCAGCAGATGTTCTGTAGGAGTTGTTCCACATGTAGATGTGTTTTTGATGTATTTGTGGGGAGGAAGTTGATTTCCACATCTTACTCCTCCATCATCTTGGAGGTCTCCCTGAGATTGGTACTTTTTAATGTTCAGCCAGTGAGGGCAATGTGCAGCCCAGGTTGAGAAGCACTGACCCAAAGAAAGGTCTCCTTTCCCTGCTGTGCCCGCTTCACAGAGTAAAGTGTGAGAGCAAATCCAAGAGAAAACTCATTCATTTCAGTGGTTACTTTCTAAAGACTCTAGTCTTCACATTTTAATTGGAGAGAAAAGGAACTCATAAAATTACTTTAAATTAGAAATTTTAGAAGGGTTGTGTTCAGGGTTATGTGTGGATGAATTGCTAAAAGTAGTATTTAAATTTTTAAAATTTTCTAAATGTTTATTATTTTCCAAAGTGGCTGTATAATATCATATTCTCCATATGTAGATGAATTGCTATCCTGTCAACATGGAATGGATTTGGATTGTTTCCAGTTTTTTGGCTATTTATGAATCAATCTGTTGGGAACATCTGTGTATAAATCTTCATGTAGACATGTGTTTTCATTTCTCTTGGGTAAGTACCTAGGAATAGAAATGCTTGGTAATATGGTAGGAGTATGTTTAACTTTATAAGAAACTGCTTTTCAAAGTGGCTGTACACTCCCATCAACAATGTGTGAGAGTTCCGATCACTCCATTTCCTTGGAAGTACTTGGTATGGTCGTGGCCTTTAATTTTACCTGTTTTAATGACTGCGCAGTGATATCTCATTGTATTTTCAGTTTGCTTTTCTCTGATGACTAATGATGTTGAGCATTTTATCATAGTAATATTGACAATTCACATTTCTTTCATGGAATGTCTGTTTGAATTGTAACTATTTTACAATTTGGTTAATTGTCATATTATTGAGCTGACATTCTTCCTCAATGGAATTTCTGTGAAAGAATTAAACATTTATGCCCAAAGGCATTTACTATATGCAATGTATTAACTGCTGTCCAATGCTTTACAATAGCACAAATTATGTGCTCTTCTTGGGAGAATAAAGAAAAAAGTCACACAAATAAATTCCCACTCCATGTTTCAGATGAGGAACCTTGTTAAAATTCATTTTCACACATATAATACATAATATTTTCTCCCAGCTGGTGGCTTATCTTTTCATTTTCTCTTGGTATCAAAGAGAAGATTTTAATTTTGATGCAGCCTAATTGTCCCTAAGCAGTTTATGTTTCAAGAAGCTATTAAAAGTAGTATTTAAATTTTTAAAATTTTCTAAATGTTTATTATTTTCCAAAGTGGCTGTATAATATCATATTCTCCATATGTAGAAAAACAGCTGATTTTTGTACATTGACCTTTGTCCCACACCTTTTCTAACGTCACTTATTAGTTCTTATATGTTTTTTTCATTGGTTGTAGATTCTGTCTGTAGTTTTGTTTTGTTTTGTTTTTTTTGTGGTACACGGGCCTCCCACCACTGTGGCCTCTCCCATTGCAGAGCACAGGCTCCGGACGCGCAGGCTCAGTGGCCATGGCTCACGGGCCCAGCCACTCCATGGCATGTGGGATCCTCCCGGACCGGGACACGAACCTGTGTCCCCTGCATCGACAGGGGGACTCCCAACAACTGCGCCACCAGGGAAGCCCCTGTCTGTAGTTTTTTCTACATAAATACAGCAGTGTTTTTTGTGGAAAAATAAACAGTTTTATTTTTCTCCTTTTCTTTTAATTTGTTTTCTTGTCTTATGTCTTTGGTTAGAACATTATTGAATAGAAATAAAGAGAGCAGAATCCTTGCCTTGTTCCTGATCTTAGAGGGGAATCATTGTCTTCTTTAAATATGACATTAGCTGTAGGATTTTCATAAATCCTTTATCAGGTTGAAGAATTTTCCTTTTATTCCTAGCTTGCTGAAAGTTTTTATCATTAACGAGTATTGAATTTTATCAAATTAATTTTCTCTGAAACTTTTTAAAATGCCATTTCCTCCATCTTTGCTTCTTAAAAAACCTTGTGGAAAAACAAAACAAAACAAAAATGTGCTATCAAGTGTCAGTGTGGGTCATCTCCATGTAGATAGTTCTTATACTTCTATATTCTGTGTAAAAAACAGGCAAGTCAAATTTTCTTCAAACTTAAAAAAATTCTAAACTATCTTTTGAAATAAAAAAATAAGAGAGTATCTACCTGATGATTCAACAGATATTTGTAGAGCACCAGAAATGTGTTGAACAGTACTCCCTCCACCCCCCAAATAAAAGATATGTCCACCCAGAACCTATGAATTTGGTCTTATTTCAGAAAAAAAGTATTTTCAGATGTAACTAAGTTACGAATCTCAAGATAAGATCATCCTGGGTTAGAGTGGACCCTAACTCCAATGACAAGTTCCTTAAAAGAGTGGAAATGGGGAGAAGACAGAGAAGAAAGTGATGTGAAGATGGAGACAGAGATTAAAGTGATGCCTCTACAAGTCAAAGGAACACCAAGGATTGCTTATAGCTACCAGAAAGCCTGGAGAGAGGCATGCAGTGAGTTCTTCCTCAGAGCCCCCAGATGGAACCAACATTGCTGATGCTTTGATTTTGGACTTCAGACTTTCAAAACTGTGAGAGAATAAATGCTTCTTGTTTTGAGCCACGAAGTTTGTGATAATTTGTTACAGCAGTCCTAGAAACAAATATAGGTACCTCTTATGTTCCAAACATTTTTCAAGGCCTTAAGGTGACAGCAATGACCAACAGGTTGTGACTATCCTGTTTTTTGCTTCTCTGCAAAACTAAAAACTTTATTATTTTTCTTTTGTTTTGTTTTGGAATTCTATATATGTCTTCTTTTGGAGAATTTTACTGTGGTGATAGTTTAGGGAGACATTAGAAATTTGAATGATCATACAATATCCTTTTATCTTGGAAATAAGTCTGATATTTATGTAAAAGCCCCTCTTTATCAGTCTGTCTGCTTGGATCTATATCAATAGTCATTAAAAGAAAAAGAAAAAAACTGACAATATATCAATATCACTTTGACAGTGAGAAGCAAGACCAGTTTTTGAGCCTATAGCTACTTTTAGTGGCATGCTAACCTTTAAGTAAATATATCAATACTTGAACACAGATTTCACTAACTCATTGGTGAATGTAGATTTCACAGCCAGGGAAAAAAGACACATATGTTTGCTTTATTTGTACTGTTTAAGAGAAAAGGCATTTTCAGTTTTCTCAGATGAATATATTTAGGCTTCCCAAAAGGAATTAATTAATAATTACAGTATTAATTAAATGTAATTAATACTGGCATAAGGATGAAAATCATTGGAACTAGATAAGAGTTCACAACAGGCCTAGCTGTATATGGTCATCTGATTTATGACAAAGTTGATACTACCATATACTGGGTAAAGAATGATCTTTCGAATAAATGTTTCAGGGTCAACATGATATCCATATGAAAAAAATCAATCTTGACTCTACCTCACACCATACACAAAAATCAACATCCACATCACGGTGTAAATATGAAAGAAAGAGTAACAAAGCTTTTAGAAGAACTACATCTTCATGATCTCAGAGCAGATGAAAATGTCTTAGGGACAAAAAACCCATCTTTCATAACTGAAATTTTGTAGCCTTTGACTAGCATCCTTCCATTTTCTCCTCCTATCAGCCACTGGCAAACACCATTCAACTCTCTGGTTCTATGCGTCTGACCATTTATATTGCCCATTAAAGTAGGATCATACAACATTTGTCCTTCTGTGTCTGACTTAATTCACTTAGCATAATGCCCCCCATGTGCATTTATGTCGGCACAAATGGCAGGATTCCCTTCTTTTTAAAGGCTGAATGATACTCTACTGTAAGAATATACCACATTTTGGGGTAGTGAGGAAGATGGCGGAAGAGTAAGACGCGGAGATCACCTTCCTCCCCACAGATACACCAGAAATACGTCTACACGTGGAACAACTCCTACAGTCCACCTACTGAATGCTGGCAGAAGACCTCAGACCTCCCAAAAGGCAAGAAAGTCCCCACGTACCTGGGTAGGGCAAAAGAAAAAAGAATAAACAGAGACAAAAGGATAGGGATGGTACCTGCACCAGTGGGAGGGAGCTGTGAAGGAGGAAAGGATTCCACACACTAGGAAGCCCCTTCACGAGTGGAGACTGCGGGTGGCGGAGCTCACCAGCCCGAGGCTTGTCTGCTCACCCGCCAGGGCGGGCCGGGTTGGGAGCTGAGTCTCGGGCTTTGGTTGGAGCGTGGGGAGAGGTCTGGGCTTGGCGGCGTGAACACAGCCTACACGGGGTTAGTGCACCACAGCTAGCCGGGAGGAAGTCTGGGAAAAAGTCTGGAGCTGCCGAAGAGGCAAGAGACTTTTTCTTCTCTCTTTGTTTCCTGGTGCACGAGGAGAGGGGATTAAGAGCGCCGCTTAAAGCAGCTCCAGAGATGGGCGTGAGCCGTGGCTAAAACCGCGGACCCCAGAGATGGGCTTGAGACACTAAGGCTGCTGCTGCGGCCACCAAGAAGCCTGTGTGCGAGCACAGGTCACTTATCCACACCCACCTTCCGGGGACCCTGTGCAGCCCGCCACTGCCAGGGTCCCGGGATCCAGGGACAACTTCCCCAGGAGAATGCTCAGCGCACTTCAGGCTGGTGCAACGTCACACTGGCCTCTGCCGCCGCAGGCCCACCCCGCACTCCATGCCACTCCTTCCCCCCCCCGCCTGAGTGAGCCAGAGCCCCCAAAGCAGCTGCTCCTTTAACCCAGTCCTGTCTGAGCGAAGAACAGACACCGTCCGGCGACCTACACGCAGAGGCGGGGCCAAATCCAAAGCTGAGCCCTGGTAGCTGTGAGAACAAAAAAAGAGAAAGGGAAATCTCTCCCAGCAGCCTCAGAAGCAGCAGATTAAAGCTCCACAATCAACTTGATGTACCCTGCATCTAGGGAATGCCTGAACAGACAATGAAACATCCTAAATTGAGGAGGTGGACTTTGAGAGCAAGATTTATGATTTTTCTCCCTTTTCCTCTTTTTGTGAGTGTGTATGTGTATGCTTCTGGGTGAGACTTCGTCTGTATAGCTTTGCTTCCACCATTTGTTCTAGGGTTCTATCCGTCCGTTTTTTGTTTGTTTGCTTGGTTTTGGTTTTTATTTTAATAACTTTTATTTTATCTTACTTTATTTTATTTTATTTTATCTTCTTTCTTTCTTTCCTTCCTTCCCTCCTTCCTTCCTTCCTCCCTCCCTCCATTCTTCCTTCCTTCGTTCCTTTCTTTTTCTTTCCTTCCTTCTTTCTTTCTTTTTCTACTTTTTCTCCCTTTTCTTCTGAGCCGTGTGGATGAAACGCTCTTTGTGCTGCAGCCAGGAGTCAGTGCTGTGCCTCTGATGTGGGAGAGCCAACTTCAGGACACTGGTCCACAACAGACTTCCCAGCTCCACATAATATCAAACAGCGAAAATCTCCCAGATATCTCCATCTCAACACCAGCACCCAGCTTCACTCAACGACCAGCAAGCTACAGTGCTGGACAACCTATTCCAAACAACTAGCAAGACAGGAACACAACCCCACCCAGTAGCACAGAGGCTGCCTAATATCATAATAAGTCCACAGACACCCCAAAACACACCACCAGATGTGGACCTGCCCACCAGAAAGACAAGATCCAGCCTCATCCACCAGAACACAGGCACTAGTCCCCTCCACCAGGAAGCCTACACAACCCACTGAGCCAACTTTAGCCACTGGGGACAGACACCAAAAACAACGGGAACTACGAACCTGCAGCCTGTGAAAAGGAGACCTCAAACACATTAAGATAAGCAAAATGAGAAGACAGAAAAACACACAGCAGATGAAGGAGCAAGATAAAAACCCACCAGACCTAACAAATGAAGAGGAAATAGGCAGTCTACCTGAAAAAGAATTCAGAATAATGATAGTAAAGATGATCCAAAATCTTGGAAATAGAATAGACAAAATGCAAGAAACATTTAACAAGGACCTAGAAGAACTAAAGATGAAACAAGCAATGATGAACAGCACAATAAATGAAATTAAAACTACTCTACATAGGATCAATAGCAGAATAACTGAGGCAGAAGAATGGATAAGTGACCTGCAAGATAAAAACAGTTGAAATAACTACTGCAGAGCAGAATAAAGAAAAAAGAATGAAAATATCTGAGGAAAGTCTCAGAGACTGCTGGGACAACATTAAACACACCAACATTTGAATTATAGGGGTTCCAGAAGAAGAAGAGAAAAAGAAAGGGACTGAGAAAATATTTGAAGAGATTATAGTTGAAACTTCCCTAATATGGGAAAGGAAATAGTCAATCAACTCCAGGAAGCACAGAGAGTTCCATACAGGATAAATCCAAGGAGAAATACGCCAAGAAACATATTAATCAAACTGTCAAAAATTAAATACAAAGAACAAATATTAAAAGCAGCAAGGGAAAAACAACAAATAACACACAAGGGAATCCCCATAAGGTTATCAGCTGATCTTTCAGCAGAAACTCTGCAAGCCAGAAGGGACTGGCAGGACATATTTAAAGTGATGAAGGAGATAAACCTGCAACTGAGATTACTCTACCCAACAAGCATCTCATTCAGATATGATGGAGAAATTAAAACCTTTACAGACAAGCAAAAGCTGAGAGAGTTCAGCATCACCAAACCAGCTTTACAACAAATGCTAAAGGAACTTCTCTAGGCAAGAAACACAAGAGAAGGAAAAGACCTACAATAACGAACCCAAAACAATTAAGAAAATGGGAATAGGAACATACATATCAATAATTACCTTAAATGTAAATGGACTAACTGCTCCCACCAAAAGACACAGATTGGCTGAATGGATACCAAAAGAAGACCCATATATATGCTGTCTACAAGAGACCCACTTCAGACCTAGAGCACATACAGACTGAAAGTAAGGGGATGGAAAAAGATATTCCATGCAAATGGAAACCAAAAGAAAGCTGGAGTAGCAATTCTCATATCAGTCAAAATAGATTTTAAAATAAAGACTATTAGAAGAAACAAAGAAGGACACTACATAATGATTAAGGGATCGATCCAAGAAGAATATATAACAATTGTAAATATTTATGCACCCAACATAGGAGCACCTCAATACATAAGGGAAATACTAACAGCCATAAGAGGGGAAATTGACAGGAACACATTCATAGTAGGGGACTTTAACACCTCACTTTCACCAATGGACAGATCATCCAAAATGAAAATAAATAAGGAAACACAAGCTTTAAATGATACATTAAACAAGATGGACTTGATTGATATTTATAGGACATTCCATCCAGAAACAACAGAATACACATTTTTCTCAAGTGCTCATGGAACATTCTCCAGGATAGATCATATCTTGGGTCACAAGTCAAGCCTTGGTAAATTTAAGAAAATTGAAATTGTTTCAAGTATCTTTTCCTTCCAGAATGCTATGAGACTAGATATCAATTACAGGGAAAGATCTGTAAAAAATACAAACACATGGAGGCTAAACAATACACTACTTAATAACGAAGTGATCACTGAAGAAATCAAAGAGGAAATAAAAAAATACTTAGAAACAAATGACAATGGAGACACGATGACCCAAAATCTATGGGATGCAGCAAAAGCAGTTCTAAGAGGGAAGTTTATAGCAATACAATCTTACCTTAAGAAACAGGAAACATCTCGAATAAACAACCTAACCTTGCACCTAAAGCAATTAGAGAAAGAAGAACAAAAACACCCCAAAGTTAGCAAAAGTAAAGAAATCATAAAAATCAGATCAGAAATAAGTGAAAAAGATATGAAGGACCGATAGGAAAGATCAATAAAAGTAAAAGCTGGTTCTTTGAGAAGGTAAACAAAATTGATAAACCATTAGCCAGACTCATCAAGAAAAAAGGAAGAAGACTCAAATCAACAGAATTAGAAATGAAAAAGGAGAAGTAACAACTGACACTGCAGAAATACAAAAGATCATGAGAGATTACTACAAGCAACTCTATGCTAATAAAATGGACAACCTGGAAGAAATGGACAAATTCTTGGAAATGCACAACCTGCCAAGACTGAATCAGGAAGAAATAGAAAATATGAACAGACCTATCACAAGTAATGAAATCGAAACTGTGATTAAAAATCTTCCAACAAACAAAAGCCCAGGACCAAATGGCTTCACAGGTGAATTCTATCAAACATTTAGAGAAGAGCTAACACCTATCCTTCTCAAACTCTTCCAAAATATAGTAGAGGGAGGAACACTCCCAAACTCATTCTACGAGGCCACCATCACCTTGATACCAAAACCAGACAAGGATGTCACAAAGAAAGAAAACTACAGGCCAATATCACTAATGAACATAGATGCAAAAATCCTCAACAAAATACTAGCAAACAGAATCCAACAGCACATTAAAAGGATCATACACCATGATCAAGTGGGGTTTATTCCAGGAATGCAAGGTTTCTTCAATATATGCAAATCAATCAATGTGATACACCATATTAACAAAATGAAGGAGAAAGACCATAGGATCATCTCAATAGATGCAGAGAAAGCTTTTGACAAAATTCAACACCATTTATGATAAAAACCCTGCAGAAAGTAGACATAGAGGGAACTTTCCTCAACATAATAAAGGCCATATATGACAAACCCACATCCAACATCGTCCTCAATGGTGAAAAACAGAAAGCATTTCCACTAATATCAGGAAAAAGACAAGGTTGCCCCCTCTCACAACTCTTATTCAACATAGTTTTGGAAGTTTTAGCCACATCAATCAGAGAAGAAAAGGAAATAAAAGGAGTCCAAGTCAGAAAAGAAGAAGTAAATCTGTCACTGTTTGCAGATGACACGATACTATACATAGAGAATCCTAAAGATGCTAGCAGAAAACTACCAGAGCTAATCAATGAATTTGGTAAAGTAGCAGGATACAAAATTAATGCACAGAAATCTCTGGCATTCCTATACACTAATGATGAAAAATCTGAAAGTGAAATCAAGAAAACACTCCCATTTACCATTGCAACAAAAAGAATAAAATACCTAGGAATAAACCTACCTAAGGAGACAAAAGACCTGTATGCAGAAAATTATAAGACACTGAAATTAAAGATGATACAAATAGATGGAGAGATATACCATGTTCTTGGATTTGAAGAATCAACATTGTGAAAATGACTATACAACCCAAAGCAATCTACAGATTCAATGCAATCCCTATCAAACTACCAGTGGCAATTTTCACAGGACTAGAACGAAAAATTTCACCATTTGTATGGAAAAACAAAAGACCCCAAATAGCCAAAGCAGTCTTGAGAACGAAAAATAGAGCTGGAGGAATCAGGCTCCCGGACTTCAGACTATACTACATAGCTACAGTAATCAAGACAGTATGGTACTGGCACAAAAACAGAAAGATAGATCAATGAAACAGGATAGTAAACCCAGAGATAAACCCACACACATACAGTCACCTGATCTTTGATAAAGGAGGCAGGAATGTACAGTGGAGAAAGGACAGCCTCTTCAATAAGTGGTGCTGGGAAAACTGGATAGGTACATGTAGAAGTATGAGATTAGATCACTCCCTAACACCATACACAAAAATAAGCTCAAAATGGATTCAAGACCTAAATGTAAGGCCAGAAACTATCAAACTCTTAGAGGAAAACATAGGCAGAACACTCTATGACATAAATCACAGCAAGATCCTTTTTGGCCCACCTCCTGGAGAAATGGAAATAAAAACAAAAATAAACAAATGGGACCTAATGAAACTTCAAAGCTTTTGCACAGCAAAGGAAACCATAAACAAGACGAAAATACAATCCTCAGAATGGGAGAAAATATTTGCAAATGAAGCAACTGACAAAGGACTAATCTCCAAAGTTTATAAGCAGCTCATGCAGCTCAATAAGAAAAAAACAACCCAATCCAAAAATGGGCAGAAGACCTCAATAGACATTTCTCCAAAGAAGATATACAGACTTCCAACAAACACATGAAAGAATGCTCAACGTCACTAATCATTAGAGAAATGCAAATCAAAACTACAATGAGATATCATCTCACACCAGTCAGAATGGCCATCATCAAAAAATCTAGAAACAATAAATGCTGGAGAGGGTGTGGAGAAAAGGGAACACTCCTGCACTGCTTGTGGGATGTGAATTGGTACAGCCACTATGAAGAACAGTATGGAGGTTCCTTAAAAAACTACAAATAGAACTACCATATGACTCAGCAATCTCACTACTGGGCATATACAATGAGTAAACCATAATTCAAACAGAGTCATGTACCAAAATGTTCATTGCAGCCCTATTTACAATAGCCCAGAGATGGAAACAACCTAAATGTCTGTCATCGGATGAATGGATAAAGAAGATGTGGCACATATATACAATGGAATATTACTCAGCCATAAAGAGAAACGAAATTGAACTATTTGTAATGAGGTGGATAGACCTAGAGTCTGTCATACAGAGTGAAGTAAGTCAGAACGAGAAAGAGAAATACCGTATGCTAACACATATATATGGAATTTAAGACAAAAAAATGTCATGAAGAACCTAGCGGTAAGACAGGAATAAAGACACAGACCTACTAGAGAATGGACTTGAGGATATGGGGAGGGGGAAGGGCAAGCTGTGACAAAGTGAGAGAGAGGCATGGAAATATATACACTACCAAACGTAAGGTAGATAGCTAGTGGGAAGCAGCCGCATAGCACAGGGAGATCAGCTCCGTGCTTTGTGACCGCCTGGAGGAGTGGGATAGGGAGGGTGGGAGGGAGGGAGATGCAAGAGGGAAGAGATATGGGAACATATGTATATGTCTAACTTATTCACTTTGTTATAAAACAGAAACTAACACAGCATTGTAAAGAAATTATACTCCAATTAAAAAAAAATCCCTTTTACGTTTTAACCTCTAAAACATACAAGGAGAAAATGATAAATTTGATTATATTAAAATTAATAAGTTGTATTCATCAGAAGACACCTCTAATGGAGTAAAAAGACAACCCATAGAGTGGGAGAAAATATTTGCAATCATGTACTAAGAACTCCTACCATTTAAAAAGAAATAAGTATAAAAAACAATAGAAAAATGGACAAAATACTGGAATAGTCACTTCACAAAAGCGAATATCCAAGTGGTCAGTATGTATGTGAAACAGTGCTTAATTATATTAGTCATAAGAAAAATGCAAATTAAAACCACAGTGTGATCCAATATACATCTACTAGAATGGCTAAAATGGAAAAAGAAAAAAAATGCAAAATACTGGTGAGGATGTAAAGCAACCAGAATGCTTGTACACTGTTAGTTGGACTGTAAATAGGAATAATCACTGGACTATTTTGAAAAAATATTTGGCATATTAACATACATATCCATGGCCCCGTAATTCTACTCCTACTTATATTCCCCAAAGAAATGCAAGTATGTATTCACAAAATGATATGCACAAAACTGTTCATGGTGGCATTATGTATATTAGTCCTTAACTGGAAATTTCCCCAATTGCTCATCAATAGTAGAATCAATAATAAGTTGAAGTATATTCATATAGTACATATACTTCAATGAGAATGAATACACTACATCTATATGCAACAACATGCAGGAATTTTGGAAACAGGATTGAATGAAAGAAAGCAGACACAGAAAGTGTCTCTTCTTCCATTTGTATAAAGTTTTTTTAAATCATCTTTATTTTATTCTATTTTTATTGGAGTACAGTTGCTTTACAATGTTGTGTTACTTTCTGCTGTACAGCAAAGTGAATCAGCTATACATATACATATATCCCCTCCTCTTTGGATTTCCTTCCCATTTAGGTCACCACAGAGCACTGAATAGAGTTCCCCGTGCTACACTAGGTTCTCATTAGTTATCTATTTTATACATAGTAGTGTATATACATCAATCCCAATCTCCCAATCCATCCCTCCCCGCCTTCCCCTTTGGTATCCATACGTTTGTTTTCTAAGTCAGTGTCTATTTCTGCTTTGCAAATAAGATCATCTATACCATTTTTCTAGATTTCACATATATACGTTAATATACAATATTTGTTTTTCTCTCTCTGACTTACTTCATTCTGTATGACAGTCTCTAGGTCTCTCGACATCTCTGCAAATGGCACAGTTTTGTTCCTTTTTATGGCTGAGCAATATTCCATTGTACATATGTACCACATCATCTTTATCCATTCCTCTGTTGATGGAATTTAGGTTGTTTCTATGTCCTAGCTATTGCAAACAGTGCTGCAATGAACATTGCGGTGCATGTATCTTTTTGAATTATGGCTCTCTCCAGGTATAAGCCCAGGAGTGGTATTGCTGGGTCACATGGCAGTTCTATTTTTAGTTTTTTAAGGAACCCCCATACAGTTCTCCAGAGTGGCTGTATCAATTTACATTCCCACCAAAAGTGCAGGAGGGTACCCTTTTCTCCACACCCTCTCCAGTTATTGTTTGTAGACTTTTTGATGATGGCCATTCTGACTGGTGTGAGGTGATACCTCACTGTAGTTTTGATTTGCATTTCTCTAATAATTAGTGACATTGAGTATCTTTTCTTGTGTTTGTTGGCCATCTGTATGTCTTCATTTGTATAACGTTTGAATCGGTTAAAGCTAATGTATGGTGATAGAATTCATGAGAGTGGTTGTCCTTGAGGATGTTGGTAGTGACTGGAAGAGGTCACAAGGGTGGATTCTGAAGTGCTGGTTATGATCTTTTTCTTATTCTGGGTGCTGATAAGTAGGTGAGTCATTTTGTAAAAATTCACTGAGTTGGACACAGGATCTGTGCCTTTTCTGTATATATGTTATACATGAATAAATATGTTTTGGTTCTAAGTAAATCTCTTGACACTGCTTCTATTAGGGTTGATAAAAGTGTTAAATTCTTTGATATATATCTGAAGATGACTGGTATATTGAAATGCCCTTCAGACCAGAGGTTCTTTTTTTTTTTTTGCGGTACGCGGGCCTCTCACTGTTGTGGCTTCTCCCACTGCGGAGCACAGGCTCCGGATGCGCAGGCCCAGCGGCCATGGCTCACGGACCCAGCCGCTCCGTGGCATGTGGGATCTTCCCAGACCGGGGCACGAGCCCGTGTCCCCTGCATCGGCAGGCGGACTCTCAACCACAGCGCCACCAGGGAAGCCTGGACCAGGCGTTCTTAAGTTTCCTTTGAAGTCATTACAGTATCCTGTAGAGGTATCCACGTAATGCTGCAGAGATTTTTGAAGAGAACAAGAGATTTTACAGAGCCTGATATGGACTGTAGTCCTGACTTCAGTTCATGCAAGTTAATGAATCGTTCTGAGATTCAGTTTTCTGATCTGTAGAACAGGGCTACGAATATCAGTTGCTATTGTTGTGGGACCTCAATGAGACAATGTTTGCAAAGCACAAAGTGTGATTATTAAATATTTTTCTCATTTAGATGTTATGGAATATACCAAATTGAATAGCATCTACTTTTTTCCTCTGATGAATATAATCTTGTGAGATGTATAAAATATTTAAGTAACTATAATACAAGCTAGAAAGTGAACCCCAGACACCAAGGTGATAAAGCAGGGGGTGGGGTGGTAGTGGGATGAACTGGGAGATTGGGATTGACATATATACAATAATATGTATACAATAGATAATTAATAAGAAACTTCTATATAAAAAAAATTAAATTAAATTAAAAAAAAAAGAAAGTGAATCCCTCAAAAGGAACATGTAATGTTCTTTGTTTAGATACATGAAACACTTATTTATATGCCAGCTACTATATAACTTTATAAAATCTGGGGATAACAGAATGTTTTGAAAAAGAAGTGCCATTTGAACAAGGCCATGAAAGATGGCCTTGAATAATGGACAAGAGTTGTTTGGACACATAAAGATGGTGGGATGCTCATCACAGGGAAGAGGGCAAAGAAGGTGTTAAGAGCAGAAAGTACAAGTTGTATTTCAGAAATAAATGGGAAATAAGTTTGGCTGGAATATTAGGTGGGTGAAAGAAAAGGAATAAAGAATAAAGTAGAAAAGGGAAGTAGAGGCCAGGTCTTGATTACCATAAAAAGTAATTTTCTCTACAGGAGATCAGAAGACTTACAAGATATTTGAGCAGATAAAGTCAGAGTTCATAAGGGAGCTTCATTTAAGAGGAATGATGTTAGATGATTGGATGCAGGCAGGAATGATGGTTGAGATTATTGCTTATATCTAGGAATATAGCAATGTAGACTTGAAGAAGAGTAATAAGAGAATACAGAGAGAAGATACAGGATACAGTGCTTGTAGAATCTAGGGAATTTAGGAGCTAGTGTTCATGGGAGACAATTCTTCAGTTCTGCTTATCTGGGCCTGGAGCAAAGTTGGTGGAAGCACTCAAGTGAATCAGTTTCTGGATCAGGCAGAATCAGGCAGGTTATCTATTTCCATGGAGATGATAGAAACAAAGAGTAATCAGACGGCAGGTGTAAACAATGCCCTCAGTTGAGCTAAAGTCAGTTACAGAGAAATAGGGTTTTACATTAATGGATGCAGGGCTGACCACAGGATCCAGAGGGATTGTGAGAGAAATTAAGTGGGAAGAACCAAACTTCTTCAGGACAATAGAGTGAGCAAAGCACAGTGCTTTGTGCTGACTCTTGTTGGGTGCTTACAGAAGGGCAGGGTGGCTCTTAAGGGATGCCAGACTCCAGATTCAGCAGAGAGGGAGAAATCAAAGATGATGTTATGCCAACAAGTCCCTTAGGCTACAGTATTACAAAGTCTATTATTAGAAATGAGAAAGACAGAAACAGTTCTTTAGTTGGTGGTGTGTATGTTTGGTAGTGTGTATGTGTAAGTTTAGTTGGTGGGGTGTATGTGTAAGTTTGGTAGTGGGGGATGATATGAGGTGTTTAGGCAAATGGAGAAATTATGTTTGTTTTTGGTACATGGTGAGTTTGAAATGCTGACAGTTCATCCCATGGAAGCGTTTAGAAGCAGAGAAAGACATAGATTTGTTGTTCTGTGTTTCTGTAGGTCCCGGATGCACACCAACAGGTATCGTCATCCAGATCCTTGGTTGGTCAGTGTTCCCAAATAGTCTGAGCCACCAATGGGTTAGATTTGTTGACTTTCTGTTTCTGTGGGTCCTGGTCAACGTCTTCGAGTACTCTGTCCACAGCTTGTAGCTGTTTTCTCCCAGCATGCACAGGGCAGAGCCATTGGGCTCAGCCACGTGTATTTTCTAGTGGAAATTGTAGGGATTTACAGTTTTCTTAGGAACTTACTCAGAAGTTTCTAGGAATATGAGAAGATGGTTTAGAAGACTCTATACAGTTTCCTTGCCTTCCTGTGAGTTTTCCTGGGTCTTGGTGATTATGGTTCTTCTGTTGGCCCTCTATGCAATCTATTCTCCTCTCTGCCCTGCTTTGTGTTCCAGAAGGCTGATAATCCCTGAGGACTGCTCCCTTTCTGAATTCTGATTGGGCTCAGCCAATGGGAAACACTGGCAGGAGATGAAAGAGCTGGAAGAGAGATAATCCGAGTATTTAATTTCCACTCCCTTTCTTCTTTGGTAGCCCGTGTTTGGGAGTAGCTGAAATACTACAGCTCTTCCATGGCAGATCCTCCTCTGTGGCTCCAGACTCCATTGTGCTCTGATGACACTATTTCCCTTCCTTGCTTCTTTAACCAAAGGAATAGTAATGACTTCCTTTTGTTGTTAGTACCTCAGTGCCTTGACATCCTTTGTTGGTTCCCTTAACCCTACCTTCACCCCTGTAATTATTCCCCTTATTAAAGTCCCTTTATTTGAATAATTGTTACTGAGTCCAAGCTGGTACTGCTTACTGCACGACAGACCAGTAAATCGAGAAATGAGATGTTGAGGCAAGGGATAGCAACTTTATTGGGAAAGCTGGCAGACCAAGAAGATGGTGGACTTTTGTCCCAAAGAACCATCTTGCCTGAGTTAGAGTTCAGGCATTACACTAAATGGGGAGGGAGTAAAGTCAAACATCTCTTGTTTCCCCTACAGCCTCCAGAGGGGATGTGTTAATTTCTTCCTCCCTGCAGTCATTCACACGTGGGCCTGGTCAGGATGTTTCCTGTGAACTATATAAAGGTACTTTAGTTTAATGTTTATTACCTGGGTGGGGGGGGGTGGTTTAGGCAGGGTTCCCAGAGATGGGCCATCATGTATAACTTAAGCTTATAGACAACATCCCTTTAGTGATTAAGGTGTAATAGAATACAAAGGTTCTTCCTTATTACAATTCCCCACTGTCAATGTTCATTCCACAGTCTTGTGGGAAAAGGGATGAAGATCACTATTTCCTGCTGAACAGAGGTGACAAATATTCCTTAGAATCTTTAGTCAGTCCTTTTTTATCTACAACTATTTGAACCTGATGAAACCCCTTAGCACTTTGTCTAATTTGTAACTGAACTTGGGGTTTTTGTTCCAGTTCCCAATACGTATACTAAATTCCTGTGCTATTTATTTGGACAAGATTAAATTGCTTGACCCTTCTCCAGCTACAGTGGAATTACCATCTATTTCAGTTGGATAGGCAGACCTGTTGCAGGCAAACTCATAAACAGAGGTTAGTATATTGCCCAAAGTTTTAACATAATTGGCAACTGCTAAGTCTTCAAGAGCATTTATAGATTCTCCTGCCTGGGCAGACACCTGGAATGGCCTACCATACAATATTTTATAGGGGCTTCATTTAAGGCTGCTTCTGGGAGTCACTGATCCATAGCAGGGCAAGTGGCAAGGCCTTATCCCAAGATAGATTAGTCTCCTGACATACTTTAGAGATGTTTCTTTTTAATGTATAATTCATTTTCTTGGTTTTTCCTGCTGATCGTGGTCTCCAGGATGAATGTAGTTTCAATGCCTTAATCCAAATCAGGGGATAATTTCCCTAAGGAGGGCTTTAACCACTTCAGAGACTTTCTGTCCAGTGGGATATGCTTCCACCCATCTTGAAAAAGTGTCCACAAACACTAGCAGGTTATCTGAAATTTCTTGCAGCTCGAGACATTTGAGTAAAGTCTATTTTCCAGTCTTTGGTGGGGCAGGTTCCTCTGTGTTAAGCCTCCCTCTGAGGAGGTCTGACAGCAAACTTTGGGTTATTTTTGGGACACATCATGCAATTCTGAGTGATTTGCTGGGTGGCCTTTTGTAGCTTAGGTCCCTTTATATATTTTTGAATCCACTGTAAAGTGGCATCTCTCCTGTAACGGGTACTATTATAAATGTGCTGCAGCATAGTGTCCAACAGGGTCTCAGGGATCAAAACAATGTGCATTACATTCCAGTGAGGTGTGATCCAAGTGAAAACCCACGCTTTGACCTCTTCTGAATACACTGGCCGATATTTTGACAGTCTGTGGGAAAAAAGATCTTCTTGCTTCAGAGGATATTGTTTTAGATTAGGTGTCCCAGCATCCCTTTTTAATGGGATTCCTACTGGCCATGTGGTTTTGGCCTTCCCAGGGATGCCATTAGTACACCCTTCTGGTCTGGTGCGGGGAGGGGAGGGCAGGGAAAGAACTCTGTCTCCTTTCCTGGGGTTTTCATGAGCGCCATCTGCAGGATTAAAGTGTGTTCTGGTGGAACTCCGATGTCAAGCTGTTCTGGTGAAAAATTTCAGGATGGGGTCTATCAGAAGTTAATCAACTCATTCCCCACCGTCAAATTTACCTGGGGATCCTCTGGGGAATTAGGCGCCTCAAGTCCAAGGGAGCCCCTCAGTCTCTTCATTCAGAGTGTTCCTCTCTTTCTACCATATGAGAAGCTCTTGTCTTACTGTTTTCCTTCTTCTGTTTTAGTCTAAGGCCATCTGTTTTCTTTCCTCCTTACAGTAAGCACATTGTTCCCTCCCCAGTGGTGGCTTACCTCTCTTTACGTTACTCGCCTTCTGAGAATCCAATGCTGCTGCCAGTAAAGTGGCCTTTCATTTTGCATCTTCTTTCTTCTGTTGCTGTTCCCTGTTGAACACTCTAAAAGCAACATCTACCAATTGAGAAGGGTTCATTCCAAATGCACCAGCTAATTTTTGCAAGTTTCTTCTGATATCTGAGGCACTTTACCCCCCACCAAACGGTCAAATTTACCATTCTAGTATTTTCAGGGGCCTTAGGAGCTGCATGAAGATGACATCTGTAGGCCTGATAAGTCCTTTCCAAAAATTGAGAGGTCTTCTTTTGGGTTTTTGGGGGTTTTTTTTGCTGAGTTTCTTGAATTTTGTTCAAACTCTTTTGCTTTGGTTCCCCTTTTCACAGCCCTGGCAAGATGTACTAATAAGTAAAGTATTCTAATAAGGGCCTTCCTCCCTCATTGGAGTACCAGTTTGGTTCAGCTGTGAAGTGGGCTTCAGGTGTAGAGGCTCCTCCTTATAAGGATGTTGCAATCTTTCGAATTAAACAAGTCTGAGAAAGCCAGCTGGCTGGTCATTTGCATATGGGCCCCCTATGGAATAATGGCATAAGGGAAATTGCCTGTCCCAGAAGTGGTTCCTGGCCCAAACTGGGTGTCCTGTCGGGTCTTAGATGGTGATACCAGACCAAGTTCCTGTGCCCCAGAGGCTAACACAGGATTTTCAAATTGATCCCTATGAAGAGGGGAAGGCCTGAGCCCCAGTGTCATGAATTGGGGCTGGACAGGAACGGGAGGGTAGTGGAAGAGGTGGATATATTGGCATAACAGCTGGAGCGGCTGGGACAGCTAGCTCAGTCAGAGGAGTTAAGGTTTGAAGCAACATATCCTCACTCTCATTCCCTTCCTTTCCTTATTTTCCCTGATAACAGCACAAGTGCTTGCATGTAAAAGATTTCATCATTCTTCCCTGCTTCTTCGTGAAATAATTATAGAGTCATCAAAAGCCACTGTAAGACCATAAATAGCAATTTATAATCTCTAACCATTATAAGGATGCTGGCATCCACCAACTGGGATCACAATGCAATTGAAAAGAAACTTGATTACTGCTGTGACACACAACAATTTAAGATCATTACTAGAATTATGAATGATATCATTTACCAGGATATACCAGAATTTTAGGGGTTCCATATAATTTCTAGAATGTGTATGTTAATAATGTTTACCCATGATACATTCTAAGAGGTTTTATCACCACTTATTGGACAATGCTTCCCATGTAATTTAACATAACAAATAAGCCGAATTAGTTTAATATTCTCTCTCTAGAGAAAATAATTTGTGTTCCAGGGACCCTTTGGAAAACCTCAAAGTTAGCTAGAGGTCAAATGAACTTCATTTAGAATTTGATCTTTGGAAAGTTTGTCAAACATATCAGAAAGTTTTAACCAGTGATAAAGATCTCAATGCAAATACAGATCACTTAAAGAAACTCACAATTACCAAAGGCAGTTCAATATTTCAAGAAAACTTTGTCCTCTTAGAGAACCAAATTCAGGTTTTGTATTACTTTACCTTTAAAATTCATTTTCTTAATTACATTCAGTCTTATCCTAGCCAATCCTGACCATGCATAGGACTCTTTTCAGTGTTCCTTCTCCACAAATCTTCCACAACTTTCTGGATCCCTATTAATCTGTCCCCTACTTTCTCTTCCATTCAGAAACAGCCAGCTCTAGAACAAAAATCACCTTTTTCCCTTTAACAAAATGCATTTTCATTCCTCATACCTTCTTTGCTGAAAACACACATCCTACATCTTTGCATACTAAAATGTTTCCCTCATAATTCTTAACCTTAAAACCTTAGTCTCTAGTGAAAACCAAGAAGTAATTGTAAACTGTCATACCAGTATCTCCTGATTGACAAACTTATGCTTTAGTCTTCCTCTCCTAAGGAGGCAAGGGTAGGTAAACTTAGACCTGCTCAGCAATTAATGTTCTAAATTTATCGTATTTGAAATGACCCAGATAGTCAACGAATTCTCTTCTTAACTTAGTTTAGTTTCAAGTTACAAAAATCTGGAGAGACTATTTTAGATAGACACTCCCAAAACACAATTATTCCTATAGAGTTTACCAAAACATAATTATTCCTACAGAATTTACCTAAAACTCTTACCTCATTTACTTCTATTTTATTACTTAAAAGCTTTGTCATAGTTATTTTTTTGTTGACAAACTTTATAACAGGAATAATAAAGGTCTTATTTGATTTCTAGTAAACTTAGGTACAATAAAAGTATGATACTTAATGTTGATTACTCTAATGACATATCCGTATTAATCAAACAAACAAGCTTAAGCTAACTTTAATACCAAATATTAGTTCAATACTGAATATTTCCTCAATCACATGACCCCCAAATTCATTCTGGACAGTTTTTTATATTTGAGTATTTATGTAAGCACTTAATTTCTTTTAAGCCAATTAAATAAATCTCTTTTTACAAATTAATTTTGGTAATGTCACACATCTATAACACACGCACAAACACAAACAAACACAGGGACTTCATAGTTCCCATTCCAAAATTTTAGCCATGAATCAGACACAACAATGTAAAAACCCATCAGTTACAAAAGAGGTTGGACTCTGATTGCGTTTCTGGCAGATAGGACAAATCAAGTTCACCTGTCTAGATGGCTAAACCCTTTTTACTAATATTTATGGAAAAGACACTTCTATTTGTAGTTTTGGGAGATCTTAGGAACCAAGTGGAACCTTTCTCTTTTTCCTGGGAATGTCCCACTCTTGGACAAGAACAGACAGGTTCCGCCACCCCCCCCCCCCCCTTGCTTTCCTCCATTTAATATCAGTAAAAGTTTTAAATATCACAAAACTGGGCTTCCCTGGTGGCGCAGTGGTTGAGAGTCCGCCTGCCGATTCAGGGGACGTGGGTTCGTGCCCCGGTCCGGGAAGATCCCACATGCCGCGGAGCGGCTGGGCCCGTGAGCCATGGCCGCTGGGCCTGCATGTCCGGAGCCTGTGCTCTGCAATGGGAGAGGCCACAACAGTGAGAGGCCCGCTTACCGCAAAAAAAAAAAAAAAAAAAAAATCACAAAACTGATTTGGCTGTCAATGGAGAAATAGTACCAAACAAAATGAAATGAAAAACCCAAACGACAAACAGAAAATCCTAAATAAAACCTCAAGTTTGGTCTTGGGGCTCTACATATACCAATGACACAGGAGACCGTAAATGACATAGTTAACACAGCAAGGGTAGCAGTACATGTCCCAAGATACCCTGGCCTAAACCCCTTGTGGAGATCCTAAGAGGTCCTGTGGCCACAGGCTGTTACAATAAAATATATTCCTCTCATTCATGGGCTCATAGCTGTAATCAGGTCACTTATCCAAAATGTGCCTCAGATGACTCTCTTTAGGGATAGTTGAAACATTCCCCATTTTTAAAGACAGAAATTCAAGATAAAACACAAACTGCACACACAAATGCTAGCATCCAAAGAAACAAACAAACCGGTTCACAAATTGGGTGACGGTCCAACACCTGTTTCCTCTCTCCCAACAGGGAACCCCACCCAAATACAAAACAAATTGGCTTATTCTGGAGGAAAAAGCCACAAGTGGAGAAGTAATGCAACTATTTCCTCTCTCCAACAGGGTCCCCCACACAAATTGGCATATTCTGGAGAAAAAGCCCCAGAGAGGAAATAAAGTTCCTGGCTGTACACACCGGAGTGACTTACCCTACTGTACGGAGCCCGTCAGCTCCCAAATGTCAATGATTCCTTTCTCCAGCTTCCAAGCACTGGGACAGCTGGTGCCACTTTGGAGAATTTTGAAGGGAAGATCCTCAGGACAAGTAGTTTGGGCAGCTGCTAGGGCCTTACTTGAAAATTCCCCAACTGAGGCCAGCTAGCTACGAGTAGCAAGGCTTCTTTGTTTGAATAATTGTTATCAAGTCCAAGCAAAACAGGCCAATAAATCTAGAGACTAGTTGTCGGCGCAAGGAATAGAGACTATACTTAGAAAGCAGGCAGACCTAGCAGGTGGTGGACGCATGCCCCCAGAGAACCATCTTGCCTGAGTTAGAATTCAGGCTTCTTTTATACAGAAAGGGGGAGGAGTAAAGTCAAACATTTCCGGGTTCCGGTCAGCCTCCAGAAGAGATGTGTTAATTTCTTCCTCCCTGTAGTTATTCACAGGTGGGCCTGGTCAGTGTGTTTTCTATGAGCTAAACAAAGGTATTTTAGCTTAATGCTCATTACCTGGGAAGCAAGGTGCCAGAGATGGGCCATTATGTATAATTTAAGCTTATAGACAACATCCCTTTATTGATTAACTTGTAATAGAATACAAGGGTTCTTCCCTATTGCATAATCTTGGGAGTGAGTTCTGTTTCTTTCTGGGACCCTGACTAATACGGTCATCCCAAGGAAAGATGGATAATGGTCCCAATTCTCCCTTATCTTCAAGTGAGCTATCACAGCCCATAGGAGTCCACAATTTGAACAGAAGACCACTCCCTGTCACCAGAGCTTCTAAAATTTGATAATATAGGTTATTTAGCTTAATACCCAGACCTACTGGGTAAAGTATCCCTGAAAATTACATTACACCCAAGATAAATGTTATTATAGGATGAGGTTTAATAGATGATATAACCACTCTACAGATATCAAATAGGTTGGTTAAGAATCTGAAAGATGGGCTTCCCTGGTGGCGCAGTGGTTGAGAGTCCGCCTGCTGATGCAGGGGACACGGGTTCCTGCCCCGGTCTGGGAAAATCCCACATGCCACGGAGCAGCTGCGCCCATGAGCCATGGCCGCTGAGCCTGCGCATCCGGAGCCTGTGCTCCGCAACGGGAGAGGCCACAACAGTGAGAGGCCCGCGTTCTGCAAAAAAAAAAAAAAAAAAAAAAAAAAAAAAAAGAATCTGAAAGATCTTTTCAGTAACGTATATTATAGTGACCTGGACATGGCAAAATTATTAATGTATGTACTGTTAATGATGTGCTAACACTTTGAACTGAAGTCTTAGATTTACAACAAGGTATAGGCTTACTCAATATTGTTCCATAATGGTTATTGTAAATAAATTATTCATCTTATTTGATCTAATAAAATGTTTCCTCCATAGAATTATAGACAGGAGCCTTACTGAATGAATTTCCAGATTGGCACTTCTTTGGGCTTTACTAAAACGTGATATAACTCAATGCATTAATCGATCAAGAATTATAAGTGTGGCACACAAGAGCAGGAACTTTATTTTTCTGCTATAAAAAATATGTTGTTATACATTTAGAGGTGTTTGGAAGACTTAAAAAGTTTTTTTTAACAGCATGAAAAGGCATGTACTTAATTGTATGTACAGACTATGTACTACTTAGCTCAGTTTTACAAACATTCAGTAAACATCTGAAAATGATTAAGAATCTACCTCTTTTAAAAAGTTTAAAAGAAGTATCCCAAAATGACTAAAACACTGGAAATAGGGGACCTTCCTGGGGTCCTTAAAAGAATTAGGACAGTGTAAAATGAAAATAAAAGATTGAGGTGTCAATTAATAAATACTTTATGGGGTGACAGGTACCGGTTATTCATTTCCACTGGAGAAATAACACAAGGTAAAAACTTCTGTTGTCTCAGCTCCTCTCTGATCCCTGGCTGGAATTTCTCATAACCAGGGCGTCTTTTTTCTCTGCTTCAACAACTCTTCTGGGCCCTGTACAGCTGCAGAGTAGAGCAGGGCTCATCCTAAGAGACAATCATGACAGATTATCCAATTGAGACATGAATCAATAGGGATGGGGCACAGAAGCCGAACCTATGTCACCTGACCCCAGTATAGACCCCGGGGTACCCCACTAGGGGAAGAGTTCAGCACTGAAGGGAGCAGGTTCTTTTCCCAGCTCTCATTGTGTCTAACTTCCTACATTTCTTCTGCCTCTATCATTCCACAGGAAATTTCATGAGGTCAGGAATCATATCTTCATTTTAATTTCCCACAGCATCTTGTAAGGAGCTTGATGCTTATATTATTCATAATTGACCTAAAATCAAGTCAAGGTTGAACCACAGACATGAATGCTGATAGAAATGTGCAATCTTTTTTTTTTTTTTGAGCATAAATCATTTTCCATTTTACTTGATTGAGGATGATAGTACTTGCTTTGCATGAGGTTTAAATTAGATTATCCAATAAGATCCCTTCTGGCACTAGAATTACAGAATTATATAGCAACTAGTGAGGCCCCATAATGCTGATTTCCTAAAAACACCCTGACAACTTTAAGGTATATATTATGGAGTAGAGTGGATGTTGGATACTGAATCCAGGTCCAGCCAGGCGTTCTTTTCCTAGATGTCTCTTGAGTAGTTTACACATGCTGTGTTGGGTGAGATTGGGCTCTCAAGTGGGCACCAGAGACAAAAAGTAAAGTCTTCCTTCCAGTATTCATGTAATTGTACTGACCGTCAGGTCTCACAGCAATAAGCAGGCTGTAGAGTTGATGAGAAGGCTGGATGAAAAGCCCCATTAGAGATGAACGGGGTCCTCTCTCTCTTATTCATCTGCGCTGCTGGTAGAGTTAATGTTTTGAGTCTGAAGGACACTATGTTATCAGTTTTATTGGACAAGTGAATATAAAGGTAATTAAAGAGACCATACCTAATAACCCAACTCTTACAATTTAAAAGTAAGAAAGAGGCCTGATAGGGTACCAGGGATATACATATCATCCTAATTAAGTGCTAACAAGACAGTTGTCCTCACTTTGGTAACTTCAGTGTATTACCCCTGTTAACGGTCTCCATCCAGTGGACTCATCTACAATTCTTAATTCTTATCCACAGTTACCCTTCTTCATTCTCCACATGAGCAATGTTTCTAAAGGTTTCAGTGTTTAGCATGTGGTGTCCCCAAAGCACTCACCCCAAATTGCCCATCCACTTTATTCATTCATCCACCTTTTTACACCTTCCCCCTGCAGTTCAGGTTGGGCCAAATTGCCACACAGTTTGAACTTGTCATCTCTCTAGCATTTCTACTTTATTAAGCAAGCACATCTTGTAAATGAAAACAAGAGAAGATGTGCGGCAAACCCACTCTCTCTTTTATTTAAATTAAAAAATCACCTAGCCACTTGCATTGCTTCAGGGAAGTGCGTAGGGAAAGATCAAATATGTAAATGAATCAGGTGAAGATGAACAAATGAATATTCAAATCCAAGTGGCAGTTTTCTAAATCAGAAGAGCCTTTTACTCTGGCTGTGTTCAAACCCCTCTATATTGTGATTTAAGGTGCCTAAAAGACAGGAAATGCTGTTTTTAGAAATATAGAATAATAGTTACTGATGTTCATCTTGTACAAGTCAAAGAAAAACTCGTTGCAAAATTATCTGCAAACCTCTTGGTTTTATTTGAGAGTTTGTTTAGCATCTTTTTTTGTTATTTTCTTTTTTTAAAAAAATTTATTTTATATTGGAGCATAGTTGATTAACAATGTTGTGTTAGTCACAGGTGTACAGCAAAGTAATTCAGTTATACATATACGTGTATCTATTCTTTTTCAAATTCTTTTCCCATTTAGGTTATTACAGAATACTGAGCAGAGTTCCCTGTGCTATATAGTAGGTCCTTCTTGGTTATCTATTTTAGATATAGTAGTGTATATATGTCAATCCCAAACTCCCAATCTATTCCTCCCCCCGACCTTTCCCCCTGGTAACCATAAGTTTGTTCTCTAAGTCTGTGAGTCTGTTTCTGTTTTGTAAATAAGTTTATTTGTATCATTTTTTTAGATTCCACATATAAGCAATATCATATGATATTTGTCTTTCTCTGTCTGACTTTTAATTATAAGAAGTTTGAATTCTGGGAAGGGATCTGCATTGACATTTTCTGTAAGGGAGATTAAGAAAGTTAAACCCAGATAGCCTGATCAATCTATCAATATTTGCTGAATGTTAACTCTAAGAAGAAATGGACTAGCTATTTCTGTATAGCCACAGGCCTGGGTATAGTTCCATGGACAAGACATTAGCTTAAATTGAGGGGTCAGTGGTGAAATGATGACACCTTCATCCTGATAATAATTTACAAAGAATAATTTCCTTCAGGCATAATAAACTACTACTGTGTGCCACAACATATGATCCACTTCCAAGCCATCTCCTCCAAATTCCTAGAAACTTCTGAGTAAGTTCCTAAGAATATTATAAATCCCTACAGTTTTCACTAGAAAATTCATAGGGCCATTCCAAATGGCTCTGGCCTGTGCATGCTGAGAGATAATAGCCACAAGCTGTGGACAGAGAGTAATTGAAGATGTTGACCAGTACCCACAGAAATAGGAAAAGTCAACAAGTCTAGTCTAATGGTGGCTCAGACTCTTTGGGAACACTGACCAACCAAGGATCTGGATGAAGATACCTGTCAGTGTACGTCCTGGACCTACAGAAACCCAGAACGACAAATCTATGTCTATCTCTGCTTCTGAACACTTCCATGGGATGAACCATCTGCAATTCAAACTCAACATGTACCATTTTTCCATTATTAGAAATGAGGAAGACAGAAAGAATAACAGGTTTTTGGTTGAGGCTGTGTGTGTAAGTTTGGTGGTGGATGATACGGGAGAGTTTAGGTAGAGGCATGAGTTACTGTTCTCCTTATGGAGAGAAAGCATTTGAAGAAAAATGTTAGTTTAATAAATTTTCAACTATTAAAATATTGGATTCATGATAAAAAGTTATTTTCATTTTGGAATTAAGCTCTCCTTTGTGTAATAATTTTGATTCCTATTGATTATTGTTTCTTTTTTAAAAAAGTGTATCTTATTTAGGGATTATTTGGGGCCCAGTAATTCCATATCCCTAATAACTTATGACTGGACTGCTTTATCTCCTGGTTGATAGTTGTTTGCAGGAGTGATCCAGTCTCAATGAAAACTTTTCCCTCATCTTATTCCCAATGATGGGCAGTCTGTATCTGCCTTCTGCCAGCCAGACTGCAAACAAAATATGCTCTCTGCAGCTTCAGTCAAAATGTACGTTCTTTTAACCTGGAAATGATGTTTGGTAAAGTTCTTTAGCTTAAGGAAAAATATTTTGTACTCTGTCATATATAATAATAATTCCCATATGCTTGAGTCCTGTTGATCACATTCAGGGATTTTCAGGTGAGTTTGTTTTTCTGTTACTATAGTCAGTAACAAGATGCCATAAGACAGCTAAACTCTTAATCTGCATTCTGCCACTGGAAGACAAAATAAAATTCCAGTGGGGGAGGAAGAAGATTCTGTTTGAATTTATGTCATGTTATAGCCGCTAGCATCTTGGTGCTGACTCCATGCCTCAGTATGGGTATGTCTGTGTTTACTATCTCAGAGGATAACTGCTAGAAGGCAGGGACCTGGTTGGTGTCATTCTTGGTACAGAATCAAGAACAATGAAGCACTTTTTAAAGCTATTGGATATGATGTCCAGAATTTTCAATCTAGAGCTATCATCTGAGATGCTTATGGCTGTTTGAGCAGAGATTCTTGGGATAGTTTATTGATTGGGGTTCCAGAGCTTAAGACTAGCCCTTAGATCCTAAACAAAAATTTTCCTGATTTCAGAGGTAAATTTTTGACTGACTTACTCTAACTTATCTCATATGACACTCATATATGTCAGCATATCAACTAAATGATGGAAATATAACTTCTTTCTTTCCTCCCTCCCTCCCTCCTTCCTTCCTTCCTTCTTCCCTCTCTCCCTCTCTTTTTTCTTTCCTTCCTTCTTTCATTCCTTTCCTCCTTCCTTTTTTCTTCTTCCTGAAACCAATTAGTAAATTCCTCCTATTTATTTGAACTTTTATATAGTCTCTCTTATTTATGAATGTTCCCATTTTATTGATGAAGAAATTAAAGTTCAAAAATATTGAATAAACCATACATGTTCACACAACTCATATATAGCAGAGTCCAGATATGAACTAAGGTTTGTGTAACTTCAAAGTTTCTGCCATTTATTTATTTATTTTTACCACATTGGAACATATATAGTCTTCCAGTCCACTAACTGCCTTCTTTCCCTACAGGAAAATCTTCATGGAAAGCTCTATTCTAACCAGAATTATTTATAATCAGAATAAGAGATAAGCAGGATGATTCAGTACAGGGCTACTATAATCGAGCAAATTAGCTGGATTATATTTTATTTCTTCTGAAGGGATATACCTACCAGGGGAATCCAATATTTAATTTCATAAGTCAGAGAACCTTTTTACCTTTAGAGTGATATACTCTAAAAAATGTTTCTTCTTTGGGCTCCCCCTTTTTGTTAAGCCAGTTGTCCTTCAAACAGAACACAGTGTCACTAATGAGATGAAAAGAGACACTGCTGAGACCCTGAAAATGGCAGAGCAAAAGATCCTGGGTATTTAATAATTTCATTGAACCACTGAATTTACCTTGGTACTGCTTATCTCCAAACCACTTAATTAGAAAATGAAAAATTATATTTATGGTTTATATCACTGTTTGTCAAGTTTTCTGTGATGTGCAGATCAAAGTTTCTCTAACCAATACACTGAAATTTATGAGAGTGCAGAAGAAATACATTCTGCCTAAATGTGTTAAACACAAACATTAAAACCACATTTGTGGTGGTTTTGCATTGCTTATCCTTTTGCTTGGGTCATAAATTAGGTTTAAAGCTAAAGGAGTAAAGTTCCAAGTAGTAAAGTTTTTTTCCCAGCATTTGAAAACACTTTTAGTTTAGAGGTGTTCCTACTCTAGAATGTACTGTTACATGAGGAAGTGATCTTCCTGTCTCTGGAGATACCCACGTGGAGGCTGAATAACCATATGTCATGGGTACTATGGAAAGGATGTTTGTGCTGGCTGGGAGATTGGATAAGATAGTCTCTTCTAATTCTGAATGGCTACGATTTTCTAAGTCTTAAAGCCTGTAAATGGAAATGGCCTCTTCATCACATACCTTATTCACCAGGAGAGCCTGGACAGAGGAATTATATCCAAACTTTGGTTCTGCCTCTACCAAGCTTTGTGACTTTGAGAAAGTATTTTCTCCAGGTTTCTGTTTTAGTCTCTATAAAATGGGGAAAGTTTTTATTTAAAAAATTAGAGACCTTCAAGATGGCAGAGAAGTAAGACGGGGAGATCACCTTCCTCCCCACAAATACATCAGAAATACATCTACATGGGGAACAACTCCTACAGAACACCTACTGAACGCTGGCAGAAGACCTCAGACCTCCCAAAAGGCAAGAAACTCCCCACGTACCTGGGTAGGGCAAAAGAAAAAACATAGACAAGAGATTAGGGATGGGACCTCCCTCAGGGAGGGAGCTGTGAAGGAGGAAAGTTTCCACACACTAGGAAGCCCCTTCACTGGTAGAGATGGAGGGTGGGCATGGGGAAAGCTTCAGGGCCATGGAGGAGAGTGCAGCAACAGGGGTGCAGGGGGCAAAGCAGAGAGATTCCCGCACAGAGGATCAGTGCTGACCAGCACTCACCAGCCTGAGAGTCTTGTTTACTCACCCGCCAGGGCTGGTGGGGGCTGGGAGCTGAGGCTCCGGTTTCGGAGGTCAGATCCCATGGAGAGGACTGGGGTTGGCTGCGTGAACACAGCCTGAAGGGGGCTAGTGTGCCACAGCTTGCTGGGAGGGAGTCCAGGAAAAACTCTGGAACTGCCAAAGAGGCAAGAGACAATTGTTTCAGGGTACACGAGGAGAGGGGATTCAGAGCACCACCTAAACGATCTCCAGGGAGAGGTGCAAGCTGTGGCTATCAGCGTGGACACCAGAGACGGGCATGAGATGCTAAGGGTGCTGCTGCAGCCACCAAGAAACCTGTGCACAAGCACAGGTCACTATCCACACCTCCCCTCATGGGAGGTTGTGCAGCCCGCCACTGCCAGGGTCCCGTGATCCAGGGACAACTTCCCCAGGAGAACACACGGCGAACCTCAGGCCGTTGCAACATCATGCCGGCCTCTGCCCCGCAGGCTCGTCCTGCATTCTGTACCCCTCCCTCCCCCGGGCCTGAGTGAGCCAGAGCCCCCTAATCAGCTGCTACTTTAATGCTGTCCTGTCTGAGTGAAGAACAGATGCCCTCAGGCGACCTACAGGCAGAGGCGGGGCCAAATCCGAAGCTGAACCCCGGGAGCTGTACAAACAGAGACGAGAAAGGGAAACCTCTCCCAGCAGCCTCAGGAGCAGTGGATTAAATCTCCACAATCAAATTGATGTGCCTGCATCTGTGGAATACATGAATAGACAATGAATCATCCCAAAATTGAGGTAGTAGAATATGGGAGCAACTGTAGACCTGGGGTTTGCTTTCTGCATCTAATTTGTTCTGGTTTTATGTTTATCTTAGTTTAGTACTTAGACTTTATTATCATTCACAGATTTGAGATTTGTTTATTGATTTGATTGCTCTCTTCCTTTATATATATATATATATTTCCTTTTTCTGTTTTTGTGAGCATGTATGTATATTCTTCTTTCAGTGATTTTGTCTCTATAGCTTTGCTTTTACCATTTGTCCAAGGAGTCAGTCTGTCTGTTTTTTTTTTTTTAATATAGTTTTTAGTGCTTATTATCATTGGTGGATTTCTTTATTGGTCTGGTTGCTCTCTTCTTTTTTTTTTTTTTTTTTTTTTTTTTTTTTTAAACTTTTTTTTTTTTGTGTATTTTTTTATTTTTCTGGTTGCTCTCTTCTTTTTTTTTTTTTTCTTTTTTTATTACTTTAAAATTTTTTTAGTTTGAATAATTTTTTATTTTAATAACTTTATTTTATTTATTCCTCTTTCTTTTTCTTTCCTTCCTTCCTTCCTTCCTCCCTCCCTCCCTTCTTTGTTTGTTTGTTTCTTTCTTTCTTCTTCTTTCTTTCCTCCCTTTTCTTCTGAGCCATGTGGCTGACAGGGTCTTGGTGCTCTGGCCCGGTGTTAGGCCAGTGCCTCTGAGGTAGGAGAGCTGAGTTCAGGACATTGTCCACCAGAGACTTCCCGACTCCATGTAATATCAAATGGCAAAAGTTCTCCCAGAGATCTCCATCTCAACGCTAAGACCCAGCTCCACTCAACGACCGCAAGCTACAGTGCTGGACACCCTATGTCAAACAACTAGTAAGACAGGAACACAACCCCACCCATTAGCAGAGAGGCTGCCTAAAATCATAATAAGGTCACAGACACCCCAAAACAAACCAGCAGAAGTGGTCCTACCCCCCAGAAAGAAAAGATCCAGCCTCATCCACCAGAACACAGGCACCAGTCCCCTCCACCAGGAAGCTTACACAACCCACTGAACCAACCTCACCCACTGGGGGAAGACACCAAAAACAACGGGAACTATGAACCTGCAGCCTGTGGAAAGGAGACTCCAAACACAGTAAGGTAAGCAAAATGAGAAGACAGAGAAATACACAGCAAACAAAGGAGCAAGGTAAAAACCCATGAGACCAAACAAATGAAGAGGAAATAGGCAGTCTACCTGAAAAATTATTCAGAGTAATGATAGTAAAGATGATCCAAAATCTTGGAAATAGAATGGAGAAAATACAAGAAACGTTTAACAAGGACCTAGAAGAACTAAAGAGCAAATGAACAATGATGAACAACACAATAAATGAAATTAAAAATTCTCCAGAGATACCCTGAGAAAACAATAATTCAAAAAGACACATGCACCCCAATGTTCACTGCAGCACTATTTACAATAGCCAGGTCATGGAAGCAACCTAAATGCCCATCGACAGATGAATGGATAAAGAAGATGTGGTACATATATACAATGGAACATTACTTAGCCATAAAAAGGAACAAAATTGAGTCATTTGCTGAGATGTGGATGGACCTAGAGACTGTCATACAGAGTGAAGTAAGTCAGAAAGAGAAAAACAAATATCATATATTAGAGCATGTATGTGGAACCTAGAAAAATGGTACAGATGAACCGGTTTGCAGGGCAGAAGTTGAGACACAGATGTAGAGAACAAACGTATGGACACCAAGAGGGGAAAATTGCAGTGGGGTGGGGATAGTGGTGTGCTGAATTGGGTGATTGGGATTGACACATATACACTGATGTATATAAAACTGATGACTAATAAGAACCTGCAGTATAAAAAAACAAACAAACAAAAACAACAACTAATACTAAACTTTCTTTGGGTTATTTGTATGGAAATATGTTAATATAAATGTTTCAGACATTACATGAAATTTCTAAAAATCTTATAAGTTCTGGTATAATGTTATAAGTCATAATTCTAGTTATTACTTTAAAATGTATATCTCAGAAATAACTAAATTTCCTTGTCAATTGCATTATTATGAACTTTCATCAAATCTTTAACTGTGGTCATTTTTAAGTCTTTTGTCATTTACAGACAGTTCTGGGTGTACTCTGATGCTTTCACAAAAATGTTCCTATAAAAGGGTTTCATCTTCAAGGAATTCATGGAAAAGACTCTGACAAGCACAGGTTTCTGGTAACTGACTATACTGCTGAACTGAATGAATAAGCATTTTCAGAACTCTAATGGAAAACTGATGAATTCATAAAAGTGCTAACAAAACATCAAGATAAAAAAAATTATTACATGGGACTGAGTGAACTGATGAGGATGATCATAATTTTTGAGACTTTCTGTTTGAATAAAAAAAAATCCCAGTAGGACTCAGAGGCAAAAAATATACAAATCAATTTTCACTGCAAAGTAAAGGAGCTGTTACAGTGGAGGATCCCTGGACTGAACGTCAATATTATGACATAGTATGAGTGTGTTTCATGTTTTCTAATTGCAATCATTGTTGCTTTTGTTGTGGTCATTCATTTACAATGCTTGGTGTCAGTTTATTTATCTCTTGTAAAAAATAAAATACAATGTGTGTGTGTGCAAAAAAACCCCCAAAAACTGTAGTCTAAAAAAAAAAAAAATCAGAATAAAAAAAAAATTCTCCAGAGGAATCAATAGCAGAATAATTGAGGCAGAAGAATGGATAAGTGACCTGGAAGATAAAATAGTGGAAATAACTACAGCAGAGCAGAATAAAGAATGAAAAGAATTGAGGACAGTCTTAGAGACTTCTGGGACAACCTTAAATGCACCAATATTCAAATTATAGGGGTCCCAGAAGAAGAAGAGAGGAAAAAAAAGAGGGACTGAGAGAACATTTACAGAGATTATAATTGAAAACTTCCCTAATATGGGAAAGGAAAGAATCAAATCCAGGAATCACATAAAGTCCCCTTAAGGATAAATCCAAGGAGAAACATGCCAAGACACATATTAATCAAACTATCAAAAATTAAATACAAAAAAAATTAAATACAAAAAAATATATATTAAAATCAGCAAGGGAAAAGCAACAAATAATATACAAGGAAATCCCCACAAGGGTAACAGCTGATCTTTCAGCAGAAACTCTGTAAGCCAGAAGGGAATGGCAGGACATATTTAAAGTGATGAAAGGGAAGAACCTACAGCCAAGATTACTCTAGCCAGCAAGGATCACATTCAGATTCAACAGAGTAATTAAAACCTTTACATACAAGCAAAAGTTAAGAGAATTCAGCACCACCAAGCCAGCTTTACAACAAATGCTAAAGGAACTTCTCTAGGCAAGAAACACAAGAGTGGAATAGACCTACAATACCAAATCCAAAACAATTAAGAAAATGGTAATAGAAACATACATATCAAAAAGTACCTTAAATGTAAATGGATTAAATGCTCCAACCAAAAGACATAGACTGGCTGAATGGATACAAAACAAGACCCCTATATATGCTGCCTACAAGAGACCCACTTCAGACCTAGGGACACATACAGACTGAAAGTGAGGGGATGGAAAAAGATATTCCACGTAAATGGAAATCAAAAGAAACTGGAGTAGCAATTCTGATACCAGAAAAAATAGACTTTAAAATAAAGACTCTTACAAGAGACAAAGAAGGGCACTACATAATGATAAAGGGATCAATCCAAGAAGATATAACAGTTATAAATATTTATGCACCCAACGTAGGAGCACCGCAATACCTAAGGGGAATGTTAACAGCCATAAAAGGGGAACTCGACAGTAACACAATCATAGTAGGGGGTGTTAATACCCCACTTTCACCAAATGACAGATCATCCAAATGAAAATAAATAAGGAAACACAAGCTTTAAATGGTACATTAAACAAGATGGACTTAATTGATATTTATAGGGTATTCCATACAAAAGCAACAGAATACACTTTCTTCTCAAGTGCTCATGGAACATTCTCCAGGATAGATCATATCTTGGGTCACAAATCAAGCCTTGGTATATTTAAGAAAATTGAAATCATATCAAGTATCTTTTCCAACCACAATGTTATGAGACTAGATATGAGTTACAGGAAAAATATCTGTAAAAAATACAAACACATGGACACTAAACATTACACGACTAAATAACCAAGAGATTGCTTAAGAAATCAAAGAGAAAATTTTTTAAAAAAAACTAGAACAAATGACAATGAAAACACAACAACACAAAACCTATGGGAGGCAGCAAAAGTAGTTCTAAGAGGGAAGTTTTTAGCAATGCAGTCCTACCTCAAGAAACAAGAAACATCTGAAATAAACAACCTAAACTTACACCTAAAGCAAGTAGAGAAAGAAGAACAAAAAACCCCCAAAGTTAGCAGAAGGAAAGAAATCATAAAGATCAGATCAGAAATAAACGAAAAAGAAATGAAGGAAACAATAGCAAAGATCAATAAAACTGAAAGCTGGTTCTTTGAGACGATAAACAAAATTGATAAACCATTAGCCAGACTCATCAAGAAAAAAAGGGAGAAGACTCAAATTAATAGAATTAGAAATGAAAAAGGAGAAGTAACAACTGACACTGCAGAAATACAAAGGATCATGAGAGACTATATGCCAATAAAATGGACAACCTGGAAGAAATGGACAAATTCTTCGAAAAGCACAACCTTCTGAGACTGAACCAGTAAGAAACAGAAAATATGAACAGACCAATCACAAGCACTGAAACTGAAACTGTGATTAAAAATCTTCCAGCAAACAAAAGCCCAGGACCAGATGGCTTCACAGGTGAATTCTGCCAAACATTTAGAGAGGATCTAACACCTATCCTTCTGAAACTCTTCCAAAATACAGCAGAGGGAGGAACACTCTCAAACTCATTCTACGAGGCCACCATCACCCTGATACCAAACCAGGCAAAGATGTCACAAAAAAAGAAAACTACAGGCCAATATCACTGATGAACATAGATGCAAAAGTCCTCAACAACATACTAGCAAACAGAATCCAACAGCACATTAAAAGGATCATACACCATGATTAAGTGGGGTGTATCCCAGGAATGCAAGGATTCTTCAATATATGCAAATCAATCAATGTGATACATCAAGTTAACAAATTGAAGGATAAAAACCATATGATCATCTCAATAGATGCATAAAAAGCTTTTGACAAAATTCCACACCGATTTATGATAAAAACCCTCCAGAAAGTAGGCACAGAGGGAACTTACCTCAACATAATAAAGGCCATATATGACAACCCCACAGCCAACATTTTTCTCAATGGTGAAAACATGAAACCATTTCCTCTAAGATCAGGAACAGGACAAGGTTGTCCACGCTCACCACTATTACTCATCAGAGTTTTGGAAGTTTTATCCACAGCAATCAGAGAAGAAAAATAAATAAAAGGAATCCAAATTGGAAAAGAAGAAGTAAAGCTGTCACTGTTTGCAGATGACATGATACTATACATAGAGAATCTTAAAGATGCTACCAGAAAACTACTAGAGCTAATCAATGAATTTGGTAAAGTAGCAGGATTCAATATTAATGCACACAAATCTCTTTCATTCCTATACACTAATGATGAAAAATCTGAAAGTGAAATTAAGAAAACACTCCCAGGGCTTCCCTGGTGGCATAGTGGTTGACAGTCCGCCTGCCGATGCAGGGGACGTGGGTTCGTGAGGATCCCACATGCCACGGAGTGGCTGGGCCCGTGAGCCATGGCCACTGAGCCTTGCGCGTCCAGAGCCTGTGCTCCGCAACGGGAGAGGCCTCAACAGTGAGAGGCCCGTGTATTGCAAAAAAAAAAAAAAAAAAGGAAACACTCACATTTACTATTGCAACAAAAAGAATAAAATATCTAGGAATAAACCTACCTAAGGAGACAAAAGACCTGTATGTAGAAAACTATAAGACACTGATGAAAGAAATTAAAGATGATACAAACAGATGGAGACATATACCATGTTCTTGGAAAAATCAACATTGTGAAAATGACTCTACTACCCAAATCAATCTACGGATTCAATGCAATCCCTACCAAACTACCAATGGCATTTTTCACATAACTAGAACAAAAAATTTCAGTTTGTATGGAAACAGAAAAGACCCCAAATAGCCAAAGCATTCTTGAGAAAGAAAAATGAAGCTGGAGGAATCAGCCTCCCTGACCTCATAAAAAGAAACGAAACTGATTTATTTGTAGTGAGGTGAATGGACCTAGAGTGTGTCATACAGAGTGAAGTGAAGTAAGTCGGAAAGAGAAAAACAAATAACATATGCTAACACATATATATGGAATCTAAAAAAAAAAAAAAAGGTTCTGAAAACCTAGTGGCGGGATAGGATTAAAGACTCAGACATAGGGAATGGACTTGAGGACACAGGGAGGGGATGGGTAAGCTGGGACGAAGTGAGATGGTGGCATGGACATATATACACTACCAAATGTAAAACAGATAGCTAATGGGAAGCAGCCACATAACACAGGGAGATCAGCTCGGTGCTTTGTTGCCATCTAGGGGGTGGGAGGGAGATGCAAGAGGGAGGAGATATGGGGATGTGTTTATATGTATAGCTGATTCACTTTGTTATAAAGCAGAAACTAACACACCATTGTGAAGCAATTATACTCCAATAAAGATGTTAAAGAAAAAGTTAGCAGAACACTCCCTTGTTTTTTTTAATGGCTTATTACATGGAGCTCCCTTATTTTGACCCATAAAAGAAGAGCTACTCTGCAAACACTGGCAGATCTGAAGGAAAAAATACACAATACAATAATAGTAGGAGACTTCAATACCTCACTATCAATAATAAATATATCATCCAGACAGGAAATCAATAAGGAAACAACAGAACTGAACAACCCTATAGACCAAATGTACCTGATAGACATGTATAGGACATTTCACCAAATAGCAGCAGAATACTCATTCTTCTCAACCGTGCCTGGAGCATCCTCTAAAATAGATCACATGCTAGGTTGAAGAAACAAGTCTTAACAAATTTAAGAAGACTGTAATCAACCAAAGTGTCTTTTCTGATCACAATAGAATGGACCTAGAAATCAATAATAGAAGGAAAATGGGAAAATTCGTAAATACATGGAAATTAAATAACACACTTTAACATCCATTGGGTCAAAGATGGAATAAAAAAGGAAATAAGAAAATATCTTGAGACAAAGAAAAACACAACATACCAACTTATGGGATGAAGTAAAATCAGTACTAAGAGAGATATTTGCAGCAATAAACATCTAAATTAAAAAAGAAGAAAGATTTCAAATAAGCAGTCTAACTTTACACCCCAAGGCATTAGAAAGGGAAGAACAAACTAAGCCCAAAGTTAGAAGAAGGAAGTAAATAATAAAGATTAGGGCAGCAATAAACGAAATAGAGGATAGAAAAATAGTAGAAAAAATAGAAATAAGAGTTGGCTTTTTCAAAAGATAAATAAAATTGACAAATTATTAGCTAGACTGAGAAAAGAGAGAAGACTCAAATAAATAAGATCAGAAGTGAAAGACAAGATATTACAACTGATGGTACAGAAATTTTAAAAACTTAAATGACTATTATGAATAATTATATTAAAAAAATTGGACAACCTAGAAAAAATGGTTAAATTCCTAGAAACATACAACTTACCAAGACTGAATCAAGAATAAATAGAAAGCATGAACAGACTAATAACAAATAAGGCAATTGAATCAGTAATCAAAAAACTCCCAACAAAGAAAAGCCCAGGACCAGATGGCTTCATGGGTGAATTCTCCCATCCTTTAAAAAATTAATACCAATCCTTCTCAAACTCTTCCAAGATATAAAAAAGGAGGAAATACTTCCAAACTCATTTTATGAGGCCAGCATTGCTCTGATACTAAAATCAGACAAGGACACTACAAGAAAAGGAAATTATATGTCAACATTCCTGATGAACATAAATACAAAAATTCTTAATAAAATATTAGTAAATCGAATTCAATAATATATAAAAAGGATTACACACAATTGTCATGTCAGATTTATTTCAGAGATGCAAGGATGGTTCAACACCCACAAAACAATAAATCTGATACCCCACATTAACAAAATGAAGGGAAAAAGTCATATGATTATCTCAATAAATGCAGAAAAAGCATTTGACAAAGTTCAACATCCATTCATGAAAAAAACCAAACTGGGCATTGAGGAACATACATCAACATAATAAAGGCCATATATGACAAGCCCACAACTTACATATTCAATGGTGAAAAGCTGATAGCTTGTCCTTTAAGATCAGGAACAAGACAGGGATGCCCACTCTTACCACTTTTATTCAACATGGTACTGGAAGTTCTAGCCAGAGCAATTAGTCAAGAAAAAGAAATAAAAGACATCCAAATTGGAAAAGAAGAGGTAAAACTGACAGTATTTGCAGATGACATGATATTATAGATAGAAAACCCTTGAAACTCCATCTAAAACTGTCAGAATAAATGAATTTGTTGCAAAATCAATACACAAAAATCTGTTGCATTTCTATACACAAATTATGAACTATTAGAAAGAAAAATTAAGAAAAATATTCACTTATAATTACATCAAAATGAATAAAATACCCAGGGATAAATTTCATCAAGGAGGCAAAGGATTTGTACTCTGAAAACTATGACACTAATAAAAGAAATTGAAGAAGATGCAAATAAATGGAAAGACATTTTCTGCTCATGGACTGGAAGAATTAATATTGTTAAAAAGTTTATACTACCTAGAGGGCTTCCCTGGTGGCACAATGGTTGAGAGTCTGCCTGCTAATGCAGGGGACACGGGTTCATGCCCCGGTCCGGGAGGATCCCACATGCCGCAGAGCAGCTGGGCCCGTGAGCCATGGCCGCTGAGCCTGCGCTTCCAGAGCCTGTGCTCCACAACGGGAGAGGCCACAACAGTGAGAGACCTGCGTACTGCAAAAAAAAAAAAAAAGTTTATACTACTCAAAGTGATCTATAGATTCAATGTAATCCCAGTCGAAATTCAAATTGTGTTTTCCACAGAAGTAGGAAAAACCATCTTAAAATTTGTATGAAACCACAAAATATCCCAAATGAAAAAAGCAATATTGAGAAAGAAGAACAAAGCTGGAGACAACGTTCTTCCTCATTTCAAAATATATTACAAAGCAAAGGTAATGGTATTAGCATAAAAACAGAGTCATAGATCCATGGAACAGAATGGAGAGCCCAGAAACAGATTCATGCCTATATGGTGAATTACTTCATGACAAAAGGGCCAAAAATATGCAATGGAGAAAGGATAGTTTCTTTAATACATGGTGTTGGAGAAATTGGACAGCCATGTGCAAACAAATGAACCTGGGCCCCTATCTTACACCATATACAGAAATCAACTTAAATATATTAAACACTTGAAAGTAAGACAAGAAATTATAAATCATCTAGAAGAAAACTTGGGGGGAAGTTCCTTGACATTGGTCTCAGCAATGACTTCTTAGATTTGACACCAAAAGCAAAGGCCACAAAAGCAAAACTAAATAAATGGGACTACATCAAACTAAAAAGCTTCTGCACAGCAACAAAAACCATCAACAAAACAAAGGGCAACCTAAGAAATGGGAGAAAATACTTGCAAATCATATCTCTGATAAGGGATTAATATCCAAAATATCTGAAAAACTCATACAACTCAATAGCAAAAAAAAAAAAAAAAAAAAAAAATCTGTGCTTCCCTGGTGGCACAGTGGTTGAGAGTCCGCCTGCTGATGCAGGGGATACGGGTTCATGCCCCGGTCAAGGAAGATCCCACATGCCGCGGAGCGGCTGGGCCCGTGAGCCATGGCCGCAGGGCCTGTGCATCTGGAGCCTGTGCTCTGCAACAGGAGAGGCCGCAACAGTGAGAGGCCCGCATACCACAAAAAAAAAAAAAAAAAAGAAAGAAAAGAAAAAATTCTGATTTAAAAATGGGCAGAAGATTTGAATAGATGTTTTTCCATAGAAGTCAGAGTTGGCTAACAGGTGCATGAAAACATGCTCACTATCATTAATCTTCAGGGAAATACAAATCAAAGCCAAGGTGAGATATCACCTCACACCTGTTAGAATGGCTATTATCAAAAGATAACAAGTATTGGAAAGCATGTGGTGAAAAGGGAACCCCTGCACACTCTAGGAAGGAATGTAAATTGGTACAGCCACTATGGAAAAGAGTATGGAGTTTCCTCAAAAGAATTAAAAATAGAATTACCATTTGATCCAGCAATCTGACTTCTGGGTACATATTCAAAGGAATTGAAATCAGGATCTCAAAGAGATATTACACACTTAGGTTTATTGTAACATTATTTCTAATAGCCAAGGTATGGAAACAATCTAAAAGTCCGTCGGATGAATGGATAACAAAATGTGGTATATTCTTTTTTTTTTTTTTAACATTTTTATTGGAGTATAATTGCTTTACAATGGTGTGTTATTTTCTGCTTTATAACAAAGTGAATCAGTTATACATATACATATGTTCCCATATCTCTTCCCTCTTGCGTCTCCCTCCCTCCCACCCTCCCCATCCCACTCCTCTAGGTGGTCACAAAGCACGGAGCTGATCTCCCTGAGCTATGTGGCTGCTTCCCACTAGCTATCTATTTTACGTTTGGTAGTGTATATATGTCCATGACACTCTCTCGCTTTGTCATAGCTTACCCTTCCCCTCCCCATATCCTCAAGTCCATTCTCTAGTAGGTCTGTGTCTTTATTTCTGTCTTACCCCTAGGTTCTTCATGACATTTTTTTTTCTTAAATTCCATATATATGTGTTAGCATACGGTATTTGTCTTTCTCTTTCTGACTAACTTCACTCTGTATGACAGACTCTAGGTTCATCCACTTCATTACAAATAGCTCAATTTCGTTTCTCTTTGTGGCTGAGTAATATTCCATTGTATATATGTGCCACATCTTCTTTATCCATTCATCCGATGATGGGCACTTAGGTTGCTTCCATCTCCTGGCTATTGTAAATAGAGCTGCAATGAACATTTTGGTACATGAGTCTTTTTGAATTATGGTTTTCTCAGGGTATATGCCCAGTAGTGGGATTGCTGAGTCATATGGTAGTTCTATTTGTAGTTTTTTAAGGAATCTCCATCCTGTTCTCCATAGTGGCTGTACCAATTCACATTCCCACAAGCAGTGCAGGAGTGTTCCCTTTTCTCCACACCCTCTCCAGCATTTATTGTTTCTAGATTTTTTGATGATGGCCATTCTGACTGGTGTGAGATGATATCTCATTGTAGTTTTGAGTTGCATTTCTCTAATGATTAGTGACGTTGAGCATTCTTTCATGTGTTTGTTGGCAGTCTGTATATCTTCTTTGGAGAAATGTCTATTTAGGTCTTCTGCCCATTTTTGGATTGGGTTGATTGGTTTTTTTCTTATTGAGCTGCATGAGCTGCTTATAAACTTTGGAGATTAATCCTTTGTCAGTTGCTTCATTTGCAAATATTTTCTCCCATTCTGAGGGTTGTCTTTTGGTCTTGTTTATGGTTTCCTATGCTGTGCAAAAGCTTTGAAGTTTCATTAGGTCCCATTTGTTTATTTTTGTTTTTATTTCCATTTCTCTAGGAGGTGAGTCAAAAAGGATCTTGCTGTGATTTATGTCATAGAGTGTTCTGCCTATGTTTTCCTCTAAGAGTTTGATAGTTTCTGGCCTTACATTTAGGTCTTGAATCCATTTTAAGCTTATTTTTGTGTATGGTGTTAGGGAGTGATCTAATCTCATACTTTTACATGTACCTATCCAGTTTTCCCAGCACCACTTATTGAAGAGGTCTGTGCTTTCTCCACTGTACATTCCTGCCTCCTTTATCAAAGATAAGGTGACCGTATGTGTGTGGATTTATCTCTGGGCTTTCTATCCTGTTCCATTGATCTATATTTCTGTTTTTGTGCCAGTACCATACTGTCTTGATTACTGTAGCTTTGTAGTATAGTCTGAAATCAGGAAGCCTGATTCCTACAGTTCTGTTTTTCGCTCTCAAGACTGCTTGGGCTCTTCGGGGTCTTTTGTTTTTCCATACAAATTGTGAAATTTTTTGTTCTAGTTCTGTGAAAATTGCCACTGGTAGTTTGATAGGGATTGCATTGAATCTGTAGATTGCTTTGGGTAGTAGAGTCATTTTCACAATGTTGATTCTTCCAATCCAAGAACATGGTATACCTCTCCATCTATTTGTATCATCTTTAATTTCTTTCATCAGTGTCTTATATTTTCTGCATACAGGTCTTTTGTCTCCTTAGGTAGGTTTATTCCTAGATATTTTATTCTTTTTGTTGCAATGGTAAATGGGAGTGTTTTCTTAATTTCACTTTCAGATTTTTCATCATTAGTGTATAGGAATGCGAGAGATTTCTGTGTATTAATTTTGTATCCTGCTACTTTACCAAATTTATTGATTAGCTCTAGTAGTTTCCTGGTAGCATCTTTAGGATTCTCTATGTATAGTATCATGTCATCTGCAAACAGTGACAGCTTACTTCTTCTTTTCTGATTTGGATTCCTTTTATTTCTTTTTCTTCTCTGATTGCTGTGACTAAAACTTCCAAAACTATGTTGAATAAGAGTGGTGAGCGTGGGCAACCTTGTCTTGTTCCTGATCTTAGTGGAAATGCTTTCAGTTTTTCACCATTAAGCACGATGTTGGCTGTGGGTTTGTCATATATGGACTTTATTATGTTGAGGAAAGTTCCCTCTATGGCTTCTTTCTGCAGGGTTTTTATCATAAATGGGTGCTGAATTTTGTTGAAAGCTTTCTCTGCATCTATTGAGATGATCATATGGTTTTTCTCCTTCAATTTGTTAATATGGTGTATCACGCTGATTGATTTGCATATATTGAAGAATCCTTGCATTCCTGGAATAAACCCCACTTGATCATGGTGCATGATCCTTTTAATGAGCTGTTGGATTCTGTTTGCTAGTATTTTGTTGAGGATTTTTGCATCTATGTTCATCAGTGATATTGGCCTGTAGTTTTCTTTCTTTGTGACATCCTTGTCTGGTTTTGGTATCAAGGTGATGGTGGCCTCGTAGAATGAGTTTGGGAGTTTTCCTCCCTCTGCTATATTTTGGAAGAGTTTGAGAAGGATAGGTGTTAGCTATTATCTAAATATTTGATAGAATTCGCCTGTGAAGCCATCTGGTCCTGGGCTTTGGTTTGTTGGAAGATTTTATTCACAGTTTCAATTTCAGTGCTTGTGATTGGTCTATTCATATTTTCTCTTTCTTCGTGATTCAGTCTTGGCAGGTTGTGCATTTCTAAGAATTTGTCCGTTTCTTCCAGGTTGTCCGTGTTATTGGCATAGAGTTGCTTGTAGTAATCTCTCATGATCTTTTGTATTTCTGCAGTGTCAGTTGTTACTTCTCCTTTTTCATTTCTAATTCTAATGATTTGAGTCTTCTCCCTTTTTTCTTGATGAGTCTGGCTAATGATTTAACAATTTTATCTTCTCAAAGAACCAGCTTTTACTTTTATTGATCTTTCCTATCGTTTCCTTCATTTCTTTTTCATTTATTTCTGATCTGAATTTTTTTGATTTCTTTACTTCTGCTAACTTTGGGGTGTTTTTGTTCTTCTTTCTCTAACTGCTTTAGGTGCAAGGTTAGGTTGTTTATTCCAGATGTTTCCTGTTTCTTAAGGTAGAATTGTATTGCTATAAACTTCCCTCTTAGAACTGCTTTTGCTGCATCCCATAGGTTTTGGGTCATTGTGTCTCCATTGTCATTTGTTTCTAGGTATTTTTTTATTTCCTCTTTGATTGCTTCAGTGACCACTTCATTATTAAGTACTGTATTGTTTAGCCTCCATGTGTTTGTATTTTTTACAGATCTTTTCCTGTAATTGATATCTAGTCTCATAGCATTGTGGTCAGAAAAGATACTTTATACAATTTCAATTTTCTTAATATTCCAAGGCTTGATTTATGACCCATGATATGATCTATTCTGGAGAATGTTCCATGAGCACTTGAGAAAAATGTGTATTCTGTTGTTTTTGGATGGAATATCCTATATATAACAATTAAGTCCATCTTGTTTAATGTATCATTTAAAGCTTGTGTTTCCTTATCTATTTTCATTTTGGATGATCTGTCCATTGGTGAAAGTGGGGTGTTTAAGTCCCCTACTATGAATGTGTTACTGTTGATTTTCCCTTTATGGCTGTTAGTATTTGCCTTATGTATTGAGGTTCTCCTATGTTGGGTGCATAAATATTTACAATAGTTATAACTTCTTCTTGGATCGATCCCTTGATCATTATATAGTGTCCTTCTTTGTCTCTTCTAATAGTCTTTATTTTAAAGTCTATTTTGTCTGATATGGGAATTGCTACTCCAGCTTTCTTTTGGTTTCTATTTGCATGGAATATCTTTTTCCATCCCCTTCCTTTCAGTCTCTATGTGTTTCTAGGTCTGAAGTGGGTCTCTTGTAGACAGCATATATATGGGTCTTGTTTTTGTATCCATTCAGCCAATCTGTGTCTTTTGGTGGGAGCATTTAGTCCATTTACAGTTAAGGTAATTATCGATATGTGTTCCTATTCCCATTTTCTTAATTGTTTTGGGTTCATTATTGTAGGTCTTTTCCTTCTCTTGTGTTTCTTGCCTAGAGAAGTTCCTTTAGCATTTGTTGTAAAGCTGGTTTGGTGATGCTGAACTCTCTCAGCTTTTGCTTGTCTGTAAAGGTTTTAATTTCTCTATCAAATCTGAATGCGATCCTTGCTGGGTAGCGTAATCTTGGTTGTAGGTTTTTCTCCTTCATCAATTTAAATATGTCCTGCCAGTCCCTTCTGGATTGCAGAGTTTCTGCTGAAAGATCAGCTGATAACCTTATGGGGATTCCCTTGTGTGTTATTTGTTGTTTTTCCCTTGCTGCTTTTAATATTTGTTCTTTGTATTTAATTTTTGACAGTTTGATTAATATGTTTCTTGGCGTATTTCTCCTTGGATTTATCCTGCATGGGACTCTCTGTGCTTCCTGGACTTGATTAACTATTTCCTTTCTCATATTAGGGAAGTTTTCAACTATAATCTCTTCAAATATTTTCTCAGTCCCTTTCTTTTTCTCTTCTTCTTCTGAAACCCCTATAATTCAAATGTTGGTGTGTTTAATGTTGTCCCAGCAGTCTCTGAGACTGTCCTCAGATATTTTCATTCCTTTTTCTTTATTCTGCTCTGCAGTAGTTATTTCCACTGTTTTATCTTGCAGGTCACTTATCCGTTCTTCTGCCTCAGTTATTCTGCTATTGATCCTATGTAGAGTACTTTTAATTTCATTTATTGTGTTGTTCATTGTTGATTGTTTCATCTTTAGTTCTTCTAGGTCCTTGTAAAATGTTTCTTGCATTTTGTCTATTCTATTTCCAAGATTTTGGATCATCTTTACTATCACTATTCTGAATTCATTTTCAGGTAGACTGCCTATTTCCTCTTCATTTGTTAGATCTGGTGGGTTTTTATCTTGCTCCTTCATCTGCTGTGGGTTTTTCTGTCTTCTCATTTTGCTTATCTTAATGTGTTTGAGGTCTCCTTTTCAGAGGCTGCAGGTTCGTAGTTCCCGTTGTTTTTGGTATCTGTTCCCAGTGGCTAAAGTTGGTTCAGTGGGTTGTGTGGGCTTCCTGGTGGAGGGGACTAGTGCCTGTGTTCTGGTGGATGAGGCTGGATCTTGTCTTTCTGGTGGGCAGGTCTACGTCTGGTGGTGTGTTTTGGGGTGATGTGTTTTGGTCTGTGACTTATTATGATTTTAGGCAGCCTCTTTGCTAATGGGTGGGGTTGTGTTCCTGTCTTGCTAGTTGTTTGGAATAGGGTGTCCAGCAGTGTAGCTTGCTGGTCGTTGAGTGAAGCTGGGTGCTGTTTTTGAGATGGAGATCTCTGGTAGATTTTTGCCGTTTGATATTACATGGAGCTGGGAGGTCTGTTGTGGACCAGTGTCCTGAAGTTGGCTCTCCCACCTCAGAGGCACAGCACTGACTCCTGGCTGCAGCACAAAGAGCCTTTCATCCACGCGGCTCAGAAGAAAAGGGAGAGAAATTAGAAAGATAGAAAGAAAGAAAGAAAGAAAGAAAGAAAGAAAGAAAGAAAGAAAGGAAGGAAGGAAGGAAGAAAGGAGGGAGGGATGGAGGGAGGGACGGAGGAAGGAAGGAAGGAAGGAGGGAAGGAAGGAAGGAAAGAAAGAAAGAAGATAAAATAAAATAAAATAAAGTAAGATAAAATAATGTCATTAAAATAAAAAATATTCAGAAAAAATATTTTTTTAAAAAAGAAAGAAAAAAGAAAAACAAACAAACAAAAAAATGGATGGGTAGAACCTTAGGACAAATGGTGGAAGCAAAGCTATACAGACAAAATCTCACCCAGAAGCACACACATACACACTCACAAAAAGAGGAAAAGGGGAAAAAATCATAAATCTTGCTCTCAAAGTCCACCTGCTCAATTTGGGATGATTTGTTGTCTAAAGGAGGGAAGGAAGGAAGGAAAGAAAGAAAGAAAGAAGGTAAAGTATAATAAAGTTATTAAAATTAAAATCAATTATTTTTTTTAAATCAATTATTAAGAAAATAATAAAAAAAAAAAACGGACGGATAGAACCCTAGGACAAATTGTGGAAGCAAAGCTATACAGACAAAATCTCACACAGAAGCATACACATACACACAAAAAGAGGAAAAGGGGAAAAAATCATAAATCTTGGTCTCAAAGTCCACCTTCTCAGTTTGGGATGATTGATTGTCTATTCATGTATTCCACAGATGCAGAGTAGATCAAGATGATTGTGGAGCTTTAATCCGCTGCTTCTGAGGCTGCTGGGAGAGATTTCCCTTTCTCTTCTTTGTTCTCACCGCTCCCAGGGGCTCAGCTTTGGATTTGGCCCCGCCTCTGCATGTACGTCAGCGGAGGGCGTCTGTTATTCGCTCAGACAGGACGGGGTTAAAGGAGCCGCTGATTCGGGAGTGCGGGGGCGGGCCTGCGGCGGCAGAGGCCGGCGTGACGTTGCACCAGCGTGAGTCGCGCCGTGCGTTCTTCCGGGGAAGTTGTCCCTGGATCCCGGGAGCCTGGCAGGGGCGGGTTGCACAGGCTCCCCGGAAGGGGGGTGTGGAGAGTGACCTGTGCTCGCACACAGGCTTCTTGGTGGCGGCAGCAGCAGCATTAGCGTCCCATGCCCGTCTCCGGGGTCTGCGCTTTTCGCCGCGGCTCGCGCCCGTCCCTGGAGCTCCCTTAAGCAGCGCTCTTAATCCCCTCGCCTCCCGCACCAGGAAACAAAGAGGGAAGAAAAAGTCTCTTGCCTCTTCGGCAGGTCCAGACTTTTCCCCGGACTCCCTCCCGGCCAGCCGTGGCGCACTAACCCCCAGCAGGCTGTGTTCACGCCGCCAGCGCCAGTCCTCTCCCTGCGCTCCGACCGAAGCCCGAGCCTCAGCTCCCAGCCCCGCCCGCCCCGGTGAGTGAGCAGACAAGCCTCTCGGGCAGGTTAGTGCCGGTCGGTCCCCATCCTCCGTGCGGGAATCTCTCCGCTTTGCCCTCTGCACCCCTGTTGCTGCGCTCTCCCCCGTGGCTCCGAAGCTTTCTCCCTCCGCCACCCGCAGTCTCCGCCTGCGAAGGGCCTTCCTAGTGTGTGGAAACGTTCTCTCCTTCACAGCTCCCTCCCACTGGTGCAGTCCCATCCCTATCCTTTTGTCTCTGTTTATTCTTGTTTCTTTTGCCCTACCCAGGTACGTGGGCGGGGGGGGGGGTGGTTCTTGCCTTTTGGGAGGTCTGAGGTCTTCTGCCAGCGTTCAGTAGGTGTTCTGGAGGAGTTGTTCCACGTGTAGATGTATTTCTGGTGTATTGTGGGGAGGAAGGTGATCTCCGCATCTTACTCTTCCGCCATCTTCCTCACTACCCCAAAATGTGGTATATTCTTACAGTAGAGTATCATTCAGCCTTTAAAAAGAAGGGAATCCTGCCATTTGTGGCGACATAAATGCACGTGGGGGGCATTATGCTAAGTGAATTAAGTCAGACACAGAAGGACAAATGTTGTATGATCCTACTTTAATGGGCAATATAAAATGGTCAGACGCATAGAACCAGAGAGTAGAATGGTGTTTGCCAGTGGCTGATAGGAGGGGAAAATGGAAGGATGCTAGTCAAAGGCTACAAAATTTCAGTTATGAAAGATGGGTAAATTCTAGAGATCTACTGTACAACATAAAGACTACAGTTCACAATGTTATACTGTATACGTGAAAATTTGCTAAGAGAGTAGATCTTATAAGTGCTCTTGTCCCAGAATTTAAAAAAATAACAAATATATAAATACATAAAAGGGGTCATAGGAAACTTTTGGAGGTGATGGGTAAGTTTATGGCTTTGATTGTGGTGATGGTTTCATAATGAATACTCGTCTCCAAACTCATCAAACTGTATACATTAACTATGTACAGCTTTTTGTATGTCAGTCATATCTCAATAAAGTGACTTTAAAAAGAAAAGCAGAGCATCTCTATTCTTCCAGAGGCCAGCCCGGTTCCATTCCTCTTGTTCCCCTATCACTTCACTGCTCTCCTGTCGGCCCCTGTGGGACTAAGGAGTCTCTACAACACAGTTTGAGCAATTCTCTCTGAAATGTTTCTGAGGTCTCTCTAATCAGAACCTTATATGATTTGACTATAGGATGAGCACAGAATCTTAGCAGGATGAAGAGCACAGAATTCACCCCCACCTCATAAAGGCAATCTGACCTGTTGCTTTTTTTCCTCTACTGTTGCGTTAGTACTGATTGAAACTATTATACCTGTTGACTCATGAAAGTAAAGAAGTTTTATCAAGGAGCTCTTAAAATATATGGAGTCATTTTGTTCAGTTCTTAGGCTTTATTCAAATTTGAATACATGGCTGCTTTGAATGTTAAGTCTTCAGACTATTCTGCTAAATTGGTGATCTGTCTTTACATTCTAAGACAAAAGTGTGCCCACTTTTCACATAATGAGGTTTTTGAGGCCAGATACAAATGATGCTATTCTTACAGTAGGGTGAAATAACCTGCTCACATCCCTGCTTTGTGTCTGCCCTAGCACTTGCCCTCTTCTTGAATGTGTGCCTTGAAGTAAATATGCAAAGTACAAATAGGAATTCCTTTCCTAAAGAGATTTCTTTATGCTTGTTTTATACTGGTTTCTTACTTCACTTGCAAGTTCAAGTCATAAAATGAATAGATGTGGCTTTTATTAAGCTTTGAAGATCTGGTGTGTTTCTCTGTGAATATCATTTCATCTGTAGCATTTGAATTGGAAAAATCCTTTGTGTGATTTCAACAACCTTTTGTCCACATAGTTAAATGCACTGACAGAGCCTTTTGACAGAACCACAGAAAATTCTCTGCTGAATACTTAATCAGTTCCTAAGTTGGCTTGCTTCCACTTTTCCTTTCTTCAAAACTATGTCGCTAGACTGCTAGAGTTTTTTGCATTTGTGACTCTGAGAGCTTAAGACTAAGTAACGTTAGGTATAGTCTATATCATACTTTCATCACACACATTCTCTATTTTATACACACACATACATTGGGATATATTAAAATGTATGCCTATGTTTTTGAAAAACGTGTATGTTTTTACTAGTACATTCCTTTAGATTTGATAATTCTTAATTACTTCACATAATATTATTATGATATCTTTGAATATTAACACAGGAATCTAAATCAGATTGAATCCTATTCCTAGGAATCAAATAGAATAATTATTGGGCAATGAAGAATTTATTGAAAATTGCTGGCAGACATACTGAATAAAGAATGAGGGAGGAAAGCCAATGATATTCAAAATTCTCTATCTCTCTTTCTAGTGCTTCACAGCAGAAACTCCTTCTGACAGATTCTGTGGCCAAAAAAGGTAATAATCTTTCGCTGTGAGTCCTCATCCATTAGATGTCTGGAGTGAGTGGAGTAAAACTCAACCGGTTGATTCCTACTTTTCCATCTACTAAGGTAATCAAATCAACCACATGTTTTATCATTGTGATCTCTATATAAATAGACTGCCCTTGAGGATTGTGGGTCTTTTGAAGATGGATCAAATCTTGCTAAAGTTCCTGTCTTACAGACATGGGAAATGCTAGGGCCATTATAATACGGGAAAATATTTTTTTGGATCTTAATGTGGAAAGAGAAAGTCCCTTTTGTTTAAACAGGGATTGAATTTTGGAGAAACATTGCTTTGAGAGACACAACATGCATTACAACATTATGACGTACTCAGCCAGATGTCTGCAAGACAGAAAATCACATGACTAAGCAAGCCACGTAAATGTTCTCTAAGAAGGAAAAAAAAATAGAAAAGAAAAAACAAATGTGTGTCAGACATTTCCTTTTTTTGGAGGATATTATTCCAAATCATATGGCTGCCTTATGTGTGTAGTTTGCCAATTACAGCTTTTCCCCTCATGTGTATTAAACTCGGGGATCATTCAAAGTTTGGTTTTGTATCAAAATCTTGCTGTATGTGTTTGTTTTTATCTATCTAATTATATGGTTACATGTGAATGCAGCATGCAAGGCTCCCCAGGTATCTGTTAGGGCAGTTGTTGGGATGTAGTGAGAAATAATCCTTTGTCACTCATGGCAACTGTATATGGATTCCATTTACTCTCTTGGGGTCCTGGCCCCTGTAATTGAAAAGTATATGCATTTGACAGTCCTGAGCAATACTGGAATCACTGAATTAATTTATCTTTTTCTTTTGTGTTGGCAATCCCACCGTCAGTGTGGCAATAAGTATTCACTAAGTGACCACAGTGTAGATCATAGTTTCTCAGCCACACAGGAAGGGTGGCGTTCCTCCAGGGATGTCCTTACCTGAAGATAAGGGATCAGAGCCCTTTTCAGAAAAGGGAAGGGCAATCCCAGTTGGGAAAAATGGTCATGGATTTACTGTCACTTCACTCTATTTTTAACAACACAATCCTTCTCTGGTGACTGCTGCCCCACACAGCCTCTGGCATATGGTAGATACCCAATGCATAATTGCTGAATGAAAGAATGAATTCAATCTCAAGGGCATCCATTTCATTTTCTCTGCAGCTACACCTTCGGCATGGCAACAGCCCAGTCAGCGCATTATTTTAATATGTTTTTTCTTATGCTAGTTTCCATAAGGCACTGGTCTATAAATTTTTTGTCTTAAGAAGTTTTATGTGTGTATTCCCAAAATAAGTATTTTATAAGTAAAATATTGTTATATTATAAAACATTTAAAAAGTAGAATGAGATTAAGTTAATAGGAGTTCCAGTGTTTTAATTTCTGCATTACAGTAGGTTGTCTTCCTTGTCTCCATCCTGGATACTTGGCTAAAGGGGCAAAAAAAGAAAAAAAAAATGCAGTTTCTGCTTTGTGGAGCTTATATCTATCTATCTATCTATATCTATATATCTATATATCTATATGTAGATATATAGATATAATCTTCTCTGGTAGACCAAATGAACACGATGAAGGGCAATGATAGAGAAGGTTTTTTTATGGAAGGGTGTACTAGAACAGAGTCCCTGTACAGAATTTTCCTGAAAACACAGATTTTAAAGCATGTTTCACAGTTTATGACCTTTGATTTGTAATAAGATATTTCTGATGTTGCAGTGGGTTCAAGCACACTTTGAACTTTTCAATAGATATGCTCTATTCTGTTGGCATGGCCCACATTAAATATTAAGAACAATTTCTTTTTCATGTTAAGGTTTCCTTTTTTCTTTTCCTGCAAAATCTAACCTCTTACAATTGACCTTCTAATTGCCTGACCCAGTAAATTTTACTTTTTGATGGGACATTTTGGGCTTGAATTTTGATTCTGAAGAAGGGAGAGCATATGGGGCAGATGTTCTATAAATACATTGTAAAGTTTCATTTACTTCAGGCATGCAGGGTGATGTAGTGATGTATTTACAGAACACAAACATAAGCACAGTGATTCTATAAATAATCCAATCACCTCAGTTTTCTTTGGGCCACCAATCTAGGTACTGATGTCATGGGAAACATCCTTTTACTTTGATGTCTATATCTCTCTTCAGGGCTTTTTGTTTCTCATTATCTAATTGTTCAGTCCTCTTTTTTTATTCCCACTTCTTGTCTTTTATGACGTTAGGTCATATATATCTCTTTTCAGCATAATATGGCCCCCAAATGGAGGAAATGTTCAATCATTTAGAGTAAAACTAATAACTATCCACAAAGCAGATTTATATAGTCATTTGTAGAGCAATCCACCTTAAAAAGATGGTTTCAAAATAAATCCCTTCCAAGTCTCTATCTACTGAGTCAGATATATCTGCAGGGAGATAATGATGTAATATTTATCTGCTCATTTGTACTATAAGTTGACTATTTAAAATAATTATGTCAACAGAATTGTGGTCTTCATAGAGTCTGGGGGGGAAAAGGTAGGATTGGTAAATATGTTTCTTGGACTTACCATGGGTATTCAGAATAGGATAACAGGTGTCAGAGTAAATGAATATATTGGCAACAGGCTTTACAAATCATCTCTTATGAATTTGGCTAATGTGAGTTAGGTCATCAGGGCAAAGTTAACTTTGGACCCACCATACAGAGGGCCAGAACCTGTATCACAATGAATCTGCGAAGACATTAAACAATATGAAGTTCTGCCTGAGGTCCCAGCTGGCCTCTTTGACGTTGTTCTCTAACTTTGGTAGTAATCCCAATTCTCCATCTGCATTGACTTCTATAGTAAGCATATTGTGTAAGTAATTTGTTTTATAGATCAGTTTCTCTCTTTGAATAATTATAACATACCTACCATATATTAGTTATGGTAATGCTAACTGCTATAAGACATAAATCCCCAGATTTTAGTCATGTAATAGGACAAACTGCATTTTTTGTGTAGTTTATAACACTGTATCATATAACACTCCAGTGCAGATGTTCCTGGTGGGGAGGTGAAGTGCTTTGCCCCATTCAGTTAAAAATGGTCCCGGTGGATGGGGGATCTGCCATCTTCAACATGTGGCTTCCCATCACAGCATGGATGTGACATACATCACAGCTGCTCCCATTCTATGGGGGCAAGTCAATCACATGCCCATATGTAGATGAAAGGGTGAGAGGATTAGGAAATGTAGTCTCTGCTTGGGTGGCCACTTCCCAGCAACAACTCTCAATTAAGGAAGGTGAGCATGAAACCTTGAAGAACAGCTAGCCCTCTCTGCCACAGTCCATAGCAAGATGGAATGTTCCCAAGGACAAGAGAAATGTTACTGTAATCATTAAAAATCCTTTGCTTTGCCAAGAAAACCTATTTTATGCTAAGAACAAGGCATGCATCTTATAGTAACAGTGAAAGTTTAAATTATGAAACACAATGTTTAGATTGCTCTCAGTATACAAAGAGATGGCCAGATCTGACAGTTAACTGCCTAATTTCATTGGTGTAGAAAACTGCCTTATATAGACCTAACATGGATTTTTAATCTGAATTATCTAACTTGGTATATACCACAATCTAAAATATATAAACAAACTCTTCCCTTGTTTTACGTTACATAAATATTTATAATACAAATATAATACGAATATGTTTTTTCTTCTTCCCCAAATTATTTCTAATTGATTGGAAGAAAAAGTGTTTGAATTTTTCTGGATATATAATAGCAGAAAAATAACCTCGACCATTCATTTTACAGTTTTAGGATCTATTTATAGAACTATTCAATGGTGTAGAAAGAAATTCCATGTGATGTATTAAGTTAAAGAAGATATCACCCAAAGATAAATATATATATTCCTTAGCAGATGGTACGTTAGGAACGTGGAAATATTTAATGGGCAAAAGATGGACTGAGGTAAATATTGAAGCTACTTTTCCATAAAAGGACCTGAATTCTGTTTTAATATGTAATCCAAAGTGTGCCCAGACTTCTTGTTAATGCAATTTTTCCTTGAAGGTGCTTTGACTCATAATTCTGTATTCAATGAAACAAAAAACAACCACAGAACCAAATGAAATATTTAAAAATCAACTTTTGAATGCAGTTGCCTTTGTCTATTTTGTTTAATTATTATTATTATTTTAGATTTTTTGTTCTAATACACTGAATTTCTGTCAGCCTTATATGTAGATTGGATGGCTAAAGCTTTGAGCAGTAACGTGATCATTTTGGTTAGGGAGAAGAGTCTTTCCAAAGAATAGACCAGTGTCACATCTAATTAAACAAGCGGGGTAAGTGTCAGGGTTTAAGGGCTGAGGATGGATTATACATGAGTGTGAGAGAATATCCTATAAGATCTAGCTCAGTGTTTTATTAATTTACAATTAACAAAGGGACATGGGTCTGGCCTAGGACAGTGAACCTGAGTATGTAAAGGTGATCAGTGAAGATTCTGGGGCTGCCACCTTCCTCTCTAAAGCTACTGTATTGAACAACTAGAGTTAGGATGGTGATTCAATGATGGGAATGGTTACTGATTATTAAATACATCCTGTGTGCTAGGCACAGTGTTGGAGGATTAAAATATACTTTATTAAATTTCAGAACAACCTTGCAACCTTCTTATTCCCATTTTGTAGATACGGACTCTGAAGTTGAAGGTGGTTGGGTGTTCGAGGCCACATAATTATTTGCAGAAGAGGCAGGATTCAACCCACTTGTGTCTGACCCCAAAGCCCTTGCCCTTTTCCCTAGGCTAATCCTCTTCTCTCAGTGCAGTACCCACAACAAACTTTTTGCAGCCTTAGACAAGTTTATCATCAGGCTTTTGCAGAAGTCGGTCTCCCCCTTGCTCTGACATTAGTGACTGCCCCAGGCACTAGCATTTCACTGCACACCGCAGCAATTATTTATGACTTGGAGATTTGCAGCCTGGGGCTGGTTTACCGGAACAAAAACAAAAGGAACTCTTTTCTCAGTTGCTCCAGGATTCTTTGACTCTTTGATCCAAAGGAACGCTGGATCTTCTATAGGCAATGTGGAGGAAGAGTACACAGAGAAGAAAGCCCTGTTCCAGGCCAGTGACCTTGCTTGTTTTGTGTGAGTCTAACTTTCATGTTAAATCTCATCAACTTCAGCAATTTCTTTATGGTTACTTATAACTCCCTGTGACTGTCGTGGTGGGGTAAGAGTGAGTGGGGAGAACTGAGGGGTGAATGGGATGGACCAGGCATTGGCAGGTGAAATGTGCACCATCTTCCAAGTGAATTCATATTAAATCTTTGTCTCTAGAATGTTGAGAGAAATTAATACCTGTCATGGACATACCCCTGCAATGCTACCTTCATCTACCTTATTGCTTTTCCACCTCTGAACCTTTCTTTAAGACTCAGCTAATGCTTCAACTATTCCAGGAATCTTTTCTGATCTTTTTATTTTCTTTTATTTATTTTTTACTTTTTCTTTTCACTGTACTGCGTGGCTTGTGGGGTCTTAGTTCTCCCACCAGGGATTGAACCACACTCTTGGCAGTGAAGGTGCAGAGTCCCAACCACTGGACCACCAGGGAATTCCCTTTTCTGATCTTTTTATACCAGGCCCAAGGGGGGCCAAACTATGCTCCCATGACACTCTGGTATTGCATTTACCAAATAAGTATTGCCATCAATATTTGTGCCTAATAATAATTTAAAACAAAGCACAGGTATGATGTTTTATCCATCTTTATACTGCCAGTACAGTACAAAAAAGTTCTGAAAATTCTCAATGTTTGAGAAGACCTGAATTAAGTTTCATGTATTTGTATAATAAATATTTGATGAACACGTACTTTGTGGAGATACAAAAAAGAGGAAAATCACACACTGTCTGCCTTGCTTTTCTGCTCCGAAGACCCATCAGTTAATGAAGGGATGGTGACTTAAATAAAGTGAGAACCACAAAGCTGACTTTTAGCCAAGGAAAAACCAAATCATTACAATAATAACAATCCTGTAGGAACCATCCTAGGAAGTTATTCTTCTCTTTCAGTTTGTACATGCTAGATTAATAGTTTGCATTGGGATTTGACACCTGAAGCCATTCAGACTTGTCTATAGAAATGGTTTCTTTCCTTCAATTAAGCACAAACTTGTATAACTATCCCAATTGAGGACAACTGAGAAAGGGGATATCCAATAAAATGTCATCTTAATAAATAATCAGAGGACAAAAATGAACTAATCAGTTGTTAATTACATCTGGGCACTAGTTTACATATGGAAGAATTATAGTATGCAAATATACTTAGACATGGAGATAGATGTGCCCTCTTACGAAGTTCAGTTATTATCAATTTCTTCCCCTTCATCCTTTAATTTTTGTTGTATTTATATTAGAGTGTTTGAACTACAAGCTCTGGGATTAAGCTTCCTAAGTACTCCTCTCCTTTGGAATACCTACTACTATCTAAATAATTTAATAAACTGAAACTCAATTTGCTCATCTGTAAACTAGAAATAATAATACTATTACCTGTTGTTGTGAAGACTGAAAAAATAATATCTACTTTAAGGATTTGTCATTTTATTATGATTTTTCACCCCTGGACTTGAATTTTAATACAGAGCTTATGCGGTATGTCTCCATTTTTACATATGTTGTTGTTTTTATTTTATTGAAGACTATCAGAAAGGCTGATATCTGAAATTTTCCTGTTTAAAGAGATTTCCATTTGCTACTAACATATTTTGTCTGCCCAGGGCCCCTATTATTTTTGTGGACCTTGCTTTGTCAAGTATGTATTTCAAGTTGTGTTTGTCAATCACGAAACCAGACTTTTGGCCACAGAGATTGGTCCAGGGGGTGAAACAGATGACATGAAGTAGACCAGTGTTTTTCCTTAGAATCTTATAACTGAGCCAGTGCTTCCCTGCAGGCAAAGCTGTGAGATCTGAGACCCCAGAACACTGTTTTCCCTGCTGTGTAGAAAGAGCCAATCTGAGTAAATGAAGGTGGCCTCAGAACCACAGAGATGGTGGGGCAAGGCATTCTGACACCCTTTGGTCTCTGGTTCCAGCCACTGCTTGGACCCAGCTGTGCCCTGCCCTTCATCTGGTTACTCGACACTTCTATGAAATTCTCCTGGTAACATGTTTGATTTCAACCTGGGCTTCTATCATTTGCGACTAGTGTCCACTAATACAGAAGCAAATTGGTATGGATACTGATGGTTACACAAGACTAGTTAGAGTCTGCTCTCCTGTTCTTAATATTATTATAACATTGTAAACATGGCTACATTTTTAAACACTCTTCATACATTAATTTAACAGCTGTGTAATATTCCATCATACAGCTATATCAAACTTTAATCTTTCCCATATGAGGGAAGTTTAATTTCCTTATCTAATGATCCCCAAATTGAAGGATATAAAGCTCTTGATACATGTTGCCAAATTATTTTCAAAACAAGTTGTAGCCCTTGGAATCTCATTGGCACAGTACAGAAATACTATTTCATTGCACTACCGCTAGCATTGAGTACTAACACTTCAAAATATTTTGATTATTTGTCTTGGTAGAGTTCAAAATTTTCCCACATGTTTATACTTTTCCACTTTTCTATTTAGTTCTCAGTACATTTCCTATTTACGTATATTGATGCCTTCTTAAAAATAAAATTATTAACCTTTTGTAACATTCACATTGATTTTTTTCCTACAATTTATTGTTTGCTTTAGCATTTGTTACTTTTTTATATAAAAAGCTTTACATTCTGATGCTATCAAATGTATATTTTCCTCTACCTTTTTCATCACTGTTAAGCTTAGAATATCTTCCTATGCTAGAGATCAGATAAATATTCACCTATTTTTTTCCTCTCTTAAAATAAATATGTTAAAAATGTTCACCATTTCATCAATCTGGAATTCGTTTTCTCCAAAATAACTTGTTAGTTGTCTGAAGACAATTTATTGAATAATTCATTTTCTCACTCAATGATCTATAGTAAGATATAATCACACAGTGTATTAAATATTCTATGTATGATAAAGTTTTTGTTTACAGATCTATATCAATCATCCTTCTTTTCAAGTTCTATAAAATTGTTACAGTTCTATATGTTTTGGTAAGAACAAACAATAATACTCATAGCTATTATATGCCGAGTGCTTGCTAACTGTGCAACAGATGTAACAGGAAATATTTTTCCTCTATTATAATTTTTAAGGCTCTCAAAAACTTCTGAGTTTCTAGGAAGGTCCTCTTCATTGCTCTTGTTTTTTGCTTTTTTAAAATTATCTTAGCTATTCCTTCTTTTCAGATGAATTCCAGAATAATCTTGTGAAGTAATATAATTTTCCTTGAAATTGTCAATTGATATTTTTACAAATACTGTCAAGATTCCCTTCTGGATGAGTGCAACAGGGTTGGCTGGGGCTGCCATGCTGGGGGCAGGGGCACGATGGGGGCATATGAGAAGCTCTTCACAACTGGAGCGCAAGGGAAGGACACTCGAGTACCAAGAAATAACAAAGAGCAGTGCTGTCCATTAGGAATATAATACAACATATATAATATAAAAGTACATATGTAAATTTGAATTTTCAGTGGCCATATTCAAACTGTGAAAAGAAACAGGTAAAATTAATTTTAAGAATATGTTTTACTTAACCCAAGCTATCCCATCACCATTTCAACAAGTTACCAACATACAAGCTATGAATGAGACATTTTACATTCTTTTTTCATACTAAATATTTGAAACTGTGTGAATATTTTATACTCACAGCCCATTAGTTTGGACCAGCCCCATTACAAGTGCTCAATAGGACCTGTGGATGGTGGCCACGGTCTTGGACAACACATGTCTAGAGAAAATCTCCAATCTTAGGAGGATAACATGGAGGGGAAAGATAGACTAGAAACAAATCTTCAAGGTGAAGTTGACTGTGCCACAGGACACAAAGAGGGCGAACTTAGATTCCCCAAAGAAGGGAAACCTAAACATAGACCCTTTTAAAAAGATTCTACATCTTGAGCTGGGAGTGAGTGGTGGTACATGTAGGGTGCCCATCCTGATTGGACAACGATATTGAGTCTTCTTATTTATTCTATAATTTTGGCATGAACAAATAATAGATAATATGCAAGTAGAGAGAAAATTGACATTTTTTTTCACACACACACATTGTATTTTATTTTTACAAGAGATAAATAAACTGACACCAGGCATTGTAAATGGATGACCACAACAAAAGCAGCAATGATTGCAATTACCAAACAAAACACACTCATACTATGTCATAATATTGACATTCAGTCCAGTAATCCTCCACTGTAACAGCTCCTTTACTTTGCAGTGAAAATTGATTTGTATATTTTTTGCCTCTGAGTCCTTGTAGGATATTTTTTTTTTATTCAAACAGAAAGTCACAAAAATTATGATCATCCTCATCAGTTCACTCAGTCCCATGTAATTAATTTTTTTTTATCTTGATCTTTTGTTAGCACTTTTATGAATTCATCAGTTTTCCATTAGAGTTCTGAAAATGCTTATTCGTTCAGTTCAGCAGTATAGTCAGTTACCAGAAACCTGTGCTTGTCAGAGTCTTTTCCATGAATTCCTTGAAGATGAAACCCTTTTATAGGAACATTTTTGCGAAAGCATCAGAGTACACCCAGAACTGTCTGTAAATGACAAAAGACTTAAAAATGACCACGGTTAAAGATTTGATGAAAGTTCATAATAATGCAATTGACAAGGAAATTTAGTTATTTCTGAGATATACATTTTAAAGTAATAACTAGAATTATGACATAACATTATACCAGAACGTATAAGATTTTTAGAAATTTCATGTAATGTCTGAAACATTTATATTAACATATTTCCCTACAAATAACCCAAAGAAAGTTTAGTATTAGTTGTTTTCTTTGTTTTTCTGTAGTGCAGGTTCTTATCAGTCATCAATTTTATACAAATTGACATATTTTTAAAATGAGTGTTTAGTTTTGTATATACTTAGGTATTTTTGGAAGTATCATGGGAATGAGAAATAAGAAGTTTGAAAAGCTTGTTCTGAAAATATGAAGGTATTTGAGAGAAAAACTTACCTTCTTTTCAATTGTTTCAGAAGGGATTGTGAACTGTTTATCAATAACAGAACACTGGGAACTATTTCTCTGTGTATCTGTGGAGGAGTGTAACAAAATAGAGGTTTGTTTACTTAACATGCATGTAGAAGTTCAGAAAAAAAGATCCAGAACTAAGGAAATAAGCTTTATGCTTATAAAGTCAAGGCCAATGTTTTCAAGAAACAATGGTGATCAAATCATATGTCATTGAAAATGAAGATTCTTAATGTTGTAGTCTTTATTGCCTCTGGCTAGCAATCTCCCATCTGCTTCTGTTGAAAAGGATGGAAAGAGGCAAAGCAGATGTCTTCAGAAATACTAATGAAGATATCTGAAAAGAGAAAATAGCCAAGACGTGAAAAATAGCAGGTTATATCAGCAGCAATAGTGGGGGTAATAGGTTTGAACAGATTGAACCATTTGCATTCGTCGTATAAAAAGCTGGTTCAATCTAATATAACTTTATGGGTTTTTTTAAAGTTTCTGAAGATCCCATAAAAATAACATAAGGGGTTTGGGGGGGACAAATTTATTTATTTATATATTTGTTTATTGATTTATTCATTTATTTAATCTCCAGACTGAACCATATGCAACAGCCATTTTTGAGGTCATGAATGGTCCACCATCAGCAATTTCAAACAGTTAAATATATAAGGTGTTGGGAACCTTATAGTATCAGGAATATAGGGAAATTTAGAGACTACTCCAAATTCATTAATCTAAACAACTCAAATGAAGTAATCAGGCTGGCTATTTTATTAGGAGACAGTATATGTGCAAGCAGTGTTTTAGAAATGCGGCTCTAAAGTTAGGCTGCCTGGGCCCTGGCTCTACTAGTTACTTGCCATATGCTATTGGGCAAGTAATTTAACCCCTATCTTACTCAGTTTCTTTATCCATAAAATGGGACTATTAATAAATTACCTTATTTACTCTTTCCCCAAACATTATGAATGTATAGTGTTTGTGCATTATGAATGTTTAATTTGCATTACTTTTATAATTTACAAATTTATATTTATAAATATCAATTTTATAATATATATTTGTATAATTTATAAACGTATATATTAATTAATTGCACAAATATTATACATTCATAATGTTTGGGAGAAGATTAAAAAAGATAATTGATGCAAAGTAATCAACACAGTGCTTGGCACTTAGTAAGTGCTCTGTAAATGTTATTTTTTTTTTTTGCGGTACACAGGCCTCTCACCGCTGTGGCCTCTCCCGCTGCGGAGCACAGGCTCCGGACACGCAGGCTCAGCGGCCATGGCTCACGGGCCTAGCCACTCCGCGGCACGTGGGATCCTCCCGGACCGGGGCACCAACCCGTGTCCCCTGCATCGATAGGCGGACCCTCAACCACTGCGCCACCAGGGAAGCCCGATGTTAGTTATTTTAAAAGTTTCATAAAATTCATCCATTGTAAGTGGATTCAGTAGTTTTTCATAAATTTAGAGGGTTGTGCAGCAACCACTATAATGTAGTATTACGACATTTCTCTTTTGTCCATTTGCAGTCAATTTCCGCTTCCATTCCCAGCTCAGATAAACACTGACCTGCTTTTTGTGTCTCTAGATATGCATTTTCCTAAATAAGCTATATAAATCGAATCATGCAATATATAGTTGTTTGTGTTCAGCTTATTTTATCTAGCTTAATATTTTTGAAGTTCAACTCTGTTATAGCATGTAGCAGTAGGTTATTCGTTTTTATTCCCTTGTATCATAGACTGCATTTTTATCTATTCATCACTTGATGGTAGTTTCCAGTTTGGGTATATTATGAATAAGGCTGCTACGAACATACAAGTTTTATGTGGACATATGTGTTCATTTCTCTCGAGAATTGCTAGGTTGAATGGTAAGTTTGTGTTTAATTTTTAAAGAAACTGCCAAATAGTTTTCCAAGGTCCATTTTATGGACCATTTTATGTTCCCACCAGCAATGCATGAGGGTTACAATTTTTCCACATCCTTACTACCACTTGCTATTGTCTTTTATCTCATAGCCATTTTGTATGAAATTTTGTCTCATTGTGGTTTTAACTTACATTTCCCTAAAGGCTAATTACGTTAACAGTTTTTTTTAAATGTGTTTATTAGCCTTTGGTATATCCTTTTTTTTTTGGTGAAATATCCATTCAAAAATGTCCATTTTTTAATTGGGCTGTTTGTCTTTTAATTATTGAGTTATGTGTTCTTTTTGTATTCTGGACATAAGTCCTTCATACGATATATGATTTGTAAATATTTTTCCCAGTCTGGCTCCCCTTTTCATTTTCTTAATAGTGTCTTTTGAAGAGGAAAAATTTTCACTTACAGTTGAATTTATCAATTTTTAATGGATCTTGTTTTTTGTGTCATATCTAATACATTTTTGTCTAACCCAAAAGCACAGAGATTTTTATTTATTCTTTTAGTGAGATATAATTGACACATAACATATTAGTTTCATGGGTAAAACGTAATGATTTAATATTTGTATATATTGCAAAATGATCACCACAATGAGTCTAGATTTTTCTCTTCTAGAAAGTTTCTATTTTTCTAGGAGTTATACAGTTTCAGTTCTTACAGTTAGATATATGTTCTATTTTGAGTTAATTTTTGTGTATGGTGTGAGGTAAGGATCTAAATGCTTTTTCCTTTTTCTTGTTTCTACACGTGTGTCTTGTTGTCTCAGCAGCATTTGTTGAAGACACTATCCTTTCCGTCATTGAATTGTGTTGGCATCTTTATTGACAGTAAATTGATCATAACTATAAGGATTTATTTCTGGACTTTCAATTCTGTTCCGTTGATCTACATGTCTATCCTTATGCCAGTACAACACAGCCTATTACTTTAACCTTATAGCAAGATTTGAAATTGGATAATTCCAATTTTTTCCAACTTCTTTTTTCAAAATTCTTTGGACTATTCTGGGTTCTTTTAATTGTCATATATATTTTAGGATCAGCTTATCAATTTATACAAAAATTCCTGCTAAGATTTTGATCAGGATTTCATTGATCTACAGATTAATTTAGTGAAGAATTGTAAATTTTAACAATATTAAATCTTTCAGTCCACAAACATAAAATATCTTTTAATTTAGATCTCTTAACATTTCTGTCAGTAATATTTTGTAGTTTTGTGTACAATTCCTACACTTCTTAATTAGATTTATTCCTAAGTATTTTGTTCTTTTTGAATCTCATGCCAATGAAGTTGTTTTCCTAATTTTTCTTTTGATTATTTGTTTCTAGTGTATAAAAATACAATTGATTTGTGTAAGTTGATATTTTAACTTGTGACTTTCTTAAATTTTTTTGTAAGTTCTAGTAGTTTAGGATATATATATCTTACGTATATTGTATACATATTTCATATATATCACACACAGGAAGGTGTCATCCTCAAATAAAGACAGTTCTACTTATTTCTTTTTAATATGTATACCTTTATATTTTTTCTCATTTGACTGTTGTGACTAGAATCCAGTACAGTGTTGAATAGACATGAGTTATATTACACATTTTTGTCTTGTTTGCAATTTTAGGCAGAGCATTTATCTTCTACAAGTTAAGTTTGTTGATAGCTGTAGGTTTTTTGCAGATGCCTTTTATCAGGTTGAGGAAGATTGCTTCTGCTTCCTTCTCATTTGTTAAGAGTTTCTATCATGAATAGGAATTGGACTTTGTCAAATGCTGCTGGTGTCTGTTGAGAAGAGCATGTGGTTTTGTTCTTTACTATATTAATACAATATATTACGTGAAATGACTTTCAGATTTTAAGCCAACATTGCACACCTGGGATAAATCCCACTGGGTCATGCTGTATGGTTCTTTTTCTTTTCTTATTTTTCTTTAAGATTTTTAAAATTTTTATTTATTTATTTTTGGCTGTGTTGGGTCTTTGTTGCTGTGCATAGGCTTTCTCTAGTTGCAGTGAGCGGGGGCTACTCTTCATTGTGGTGCACAGGCTTCTCATTGCAGTAGCTTCTCCTGTTGCAGAGCACGTTGTCTAGGGGCACAGGCTTCAGTAGTTGTGGCACGCAGGCTCAGTAGTTGTGGTACATGGGCTTAGTTGCTCCGCAGCATGTGGGATCTTCCCCTACCAGGGCTTGAACCCGTGTCCCCTGCATCAGCAGGCAGATTCTTAACCACTACGCCACCAGGGAAGCCCCTGTACAGTTCTTTTTATATGTTGCTGCTTATTTCCTTTCTTTGGTATCACAATTGTGCAAAACCCTCTTAAAGTATTTGATAGTTGATGCCTATAGATAATTGATTTCTTGTCTCCAATATATTCTAAATCAATCTCGTTGGCAGATATATGGGTGCCAAGAGTGCCTACTCACTGCTGTGACTCCCTGTCTCTCACACAAACCTGAATGTCTTTGTCCTGTGGCTTTGCCCTTTCTTACTCAACTCAGTGAAGATTCTTCTGCATGCTGTGGGAGCAGAAGGGCTTTTTAAGCATTCTTCTCTATAAATGACTTTATATTAGCAGTCTTAACTGAAAATAGTCATTTTTGGACAGTGCCCTGATGTCTTGTGTAATACATTCAAAATGTCTTAACCACTTAACTGACTTCCACTTCATGATTTTGTGGTTTAGCTGCCATTCTATTACCTCTGTAAACAGGCTGACCATTGCTCATGGCCTGCTAAGCATTCATGGGGAACAGGCTACTCTCTGGTAAACCTAACACTTCTGTTCCCACCAGTTGAATTGTATACTAGCAAGAGTCAGTTGTGCAAGTTTCTTAAACTGTTTATTCCAGACATGTTTGTTACCGGAGTTGTATAACTTAATTAAATATTTAAACCAATGAAATGCAAAAAGAAAGATTTTCCATGGAAAGCAGTTTCAGAATACTGAAAAACCACCGCAAAGAAGAGGGATTTTAAAAATTATATTGAATTAAAGTTTGGTGAGATAGTTGCAAAATATTGGGAGAAAAATAAAATCTGCGATTCTGCATTAAGTTTGCTCTTTGCAAGTACTGTTAAGTTCTAGTTTCACTTAGAAGAATTTCAAAAGTAACCCTGAAATTCATAGATAAGTCTTTATGGGAATTGTGCAGAGAATGGGTCCAATCAGCACACCCAAATTCAAGAATTCCAGAGATGTTGGTTCTAGATCAGAAGACTGGAAAATTAGTGTATAAGAATATTAAGTTAAATATGATGTGTTTGTATGTACACATATATTTCCTACATTACATGACTTTTCAGGAAACTATGGTCTATAAATCCTAATAGTGTCCAGTCAGAAAAGAGGTCTTGCACTAAACCTCCCAACATCCCCGCGGTTCAGAGGTTGGGGCCATTATTTAATTATTTTATGTCTTGTCTACATAATATGCCTTCAGATTGGAATGAGGCACAATAACAGAGCATGTAGTTTAGAGAAAGCAAACTATGCTATTTTACTTTGCTTCTATAATTTGAATGTAAGGAAAAATATGTAGGATAAGTAGCTAACTTCTAACTTAGATGCAACCATGTCCCTCTCAAGGGGCAAGAGTTTTTGAGGACCACGATGAGCTACTGAAGTTTCTTTCCCAGTGTCAAAGGTGTTTGGAAATCGAGGTAGAGAATGAAATAAGAAAATAAAGAGATCTGAAAGCATAACAAATGATGAGAGATAGGGTTAATTTTTAATTAGAAACAAGACTCCAAGAAAGCAAATTGCAAACCAAGTGAAAGAGTCAAGCTACTCCATGGTAATAAACTCTGAATGAAAAGGAGAGTCGGCCTGAGAATCCATTCTTGTGTCATTGCCCTATTATGTTGAGAAATATTCATCCGGAGCCAAAGTCCTTTTTTGTGTGTGTGGCTTTGATTATTCTTTTTCTGGCAGTAATTTGGCCAAAGGCTTTTTGGTAGGTGTACATACTTGAGAAAAAGACCATTTTGTTAGATGACTTCTTGCCATTTAATTAAGAATAAAGTTTTTAGTCTCATTACAATCTGATTAGACTATTGTCTTAATATGATAAAGATAGGAAATAAATGTTTTTAAAAAGACAACTTTCTGAGGACAAGAACAACCCGCCTTTCCCTCCGTTAAATCTCCATTAATAACGTGTGAAGAAGCAATAACAAAGCACTCAGTGTTCCCTTTAGAGTCTCCTTAAGAGCCCAGTCTGTCAGTCAGAAGCTTTCTGTTGCTAATGTGGGCTGAATTACTGACAAAGGCCAATGTTAATGGTCTGCTTCAAGACTTGAATCCCTGGAAGGGAAGCATTTCCTTGGATGGCTTTGTAATGTGCTTGTCAAATATTTTAAACCATTTAACTGAAAGAAACGTTGTGATGACAAGACACAACATGGCCAGTTCTTTGGATGCATCTGCCAACAGAGTAATGTGATGATCCTTCTGGGCTCCAGTAGGTCAGGCACAAATGCAAACTCACATGTGGAGTACATCTTGCAACTCGGTTTTAATGTTATGCCTATTGAATACTTAGTCTTGACTGGGCTTATTGGCTTCCTTTGTATGTGTTTCCTTGCAGAATATATTATTAATGTTTTATCCTAAATAATATACTTTTTGGTTAATCTTAAACTTCTTTTGGAAGGCTAATAAAGTGATATTATTATAAAAGTATGTGTTTTTACAATCTCGAAAAAACACTGGAACATTGAGAAAGAAAACCAGATGGAATCTCCCTTTTTCTTGCTGATCTAGGGTGGCTTCGGCCTGCAGTGGCTTGAAGAAGGGTTTGGGTTCCCGGCCAGTTATTGAGGTTGGGTCATGGCGGTGAGAGCAGCAAATCCTAGCCACTAGACCATTGGTCAGTGACAAGGCCCTGGCCTTACCGCTTTGCAGAAAAAGAATTCCCACAAAGATGGAAAGTAGTGAAACAAGTATTTATTAAGAGAAAAAAAGTGTTCAGTATGTGTGGATAGACACATGGACGGGCTCAGAGAGAGAGTTGCGCCCTGATGGCAGTTTGAATCACTTTTATGGGGCATTTCTTCCATGTTTCCTTTGACCAATCGTTTTGATTTGCCTGGTGTATCTCAGGATTTTCCCATGTGTGTGCACGCATCTCTTAGCCAAGACGGATTCTACCGAAAAGGCCTATGGGTAGTTGGCATCACTCCCCTTTGGACCTCCAAGGAGCCTTTCTGCGCATGTGTAGTCAGGGAGGTCTCCTGACTTAGAGAATGAGGAATATGTGGTCTCTTGTCTTCTATCTGGGCAGGGCCCAGCCTCCTCTCTCAATTGTCCTGTTATTCTCGTCTCAGAGTATCTGTCCACAAGGAACGATCTTAAACTGTTTGCGCTGGGGGTCCATCTGTCTCCTGCCTCATTGCCAGTTGAAGATTCATTTTCAGTTTCTTCTTTCCAAGCCAAATACAGTAAATATCCTGTTAGTTTGTTTCTATCTGGGATATTGAATCTAATGCTAATTTATTCAGGGGATTAATGAACCTATTGTTCTGACTCAGCAATACGTTTGCTTTAGGACTGCCAAGCATTGCTCTAAAAAGACACATTAACCACACTATCCATGATGATTGCTGGGCTCAAAGATAGGACTTGCTATATAAAATGACACTCACTTCTAAGAACCAAAGATGATCAATATTTTTATCCATCTTTTAAGTCAATTGAAATAGAAGGATGAGAGAAAAAGCCTTTAGGCTTAACTTAGACTGGGAACTTTAGGCTTAACTTATATATCGAATACCTTGTTTATTCTCACACCATTTGCAAGAACTTGGAGGAAGAAGGCAACATTTATTACTTCTTGCTATTGGTTAAAAAATACAGGGAAGCAGGCTTCCCTGGTGGCGCAGTGGTTGAGAGTCTGCCTGCCGATGCAGGGGACACGGGTTCGTGCCCCGCTCCGGGAAGATCCCACGTGCCGTGGAGCGGCTGGGCCCGTGAGCCATGGCCGCTGAGCCTGCGTGTCCAGAGCCTGTGCTCCGCAACGGGAGAGGCCACAACAGTGAGAGGCCCGCGTACCGAAAAAAAAAAAAAAAAAAATACAGGGAAGAGGTGGGGGTGAGAGTTAGGGTAGTAAACTCCAGAGCGACCGAGTTCTCAGAAATGCTCTGATATCTTCATCCCTTTCTTTTTCCTCTCTTTCTTTTTCCTCTCTTTTTTTCGTCTCCTCCCTCCTTTTCCTTATTTTTCCTTCTCCTCTCTTCCCCACTCCCCCATGTTGCTTATGAGTAGTGATTATTGCTTAGTCCTTAGGAACACATAAGACTCAACTGGCTACTGACCCTAGGGACTGGACAGATCCTCTCCCTGCTTCCTCTTATTCTAATCATCTGTCAAAATTACCTTCTGACTTAACAGTTATCATTCTTGGAATTAAGAACAGTAGAGAAAAGTATTCTGGAATCTAGTGTTGCAGATGAGAGCTTTGGGATATTATTAAATGGTCTATTAATAAAATGATTCCTGGCAGAGTTCCAAATTTGTTGACATTTAGTTCAGTTACTGTGTTTCAATGAACAAAACAGAAATGCTTTTCTTTAAAACATAATTTAAAATCAGATTGATTTTACAAATTAGTCTGTAATAATCATTTTCCAGACAGAATTTTCAGTGAGAAGGTATATCTCTTATTCACATTACTATTCAGAAATTCTGATAAAATAGTTTATAGATCTGTTCCCTAAGAAATGTTAAACTCTATCTATCCTTTGATTATCCTCATTAACCCCCTCCCAATTCTCCTACCACAAAAAAACAAGTAAAAGCCTCAAAAAGTTTGCTTTAATTTAAAGGATGTGTACAAATTTTTAAAATTCACTAATTGTTTTTATTCAGGGTTATTGTTATTTACTTGTTTCTCACTTTCACTTCTTTTGACATTATCTTCTACTCATTCTCCATTGTCACAATGTGGGTGAAAATCCACATGGATCCCCTTTAGAGAATTGATAGGCATTAACCCAAACTAGGTCAGTCAGACTCTTTAGCTCTAATATTTCTACCCAGGACACAGTGATGGAAGAATAAGAAGTCATTGGAACTGACTTATCATGGAAGAATGGAACCATTAATTTCTGCCCTCATTCCTGTCCGTTCTAAGTCTTGAATACTAAGTTTTACTCACGATTCTACTTGTATGCTTCCACTACATTCCCTTTGTGTTTCATTAGCTGAGGTCAGCTGCTTATGACCAATGACCCTAACTGACCCACTACTCATCTACTTCCTTTCTGTTTGGTTTCCCTTCCTTTTCCTTCCTCTTTCAGCCTTCCTCCCCCTCCTTTCTTTCTAGTCTCACATTATTCTTTCTCTTGCTTGGAGGCTTTCGAGGATGAATGAAGAATGAAAAAAGCTAAGACAAAAATAGAAAAACAAAAATGTTTTGAAGGTGTTTAATCATGACTGCTTTATTTTTCTTTCCAATTTAAAACTGAGAGTTCCTTGACCATATATTGTGTATAATTCCAAGTCTTATCTGAGTACATATGAATACTATTATTAATAGCGAAAAAATAATAAGTGAAGCAATTTAATCTTCCCTTCAAAACTATGCAGTACCTCCAACTCTTCTACAAGTTTGGCCCGTTAAAACATATTTATAGCTTGTCTAAAATAATTAGATGATTTGATTTATTCAGTACTTATTTTCAAGGGATCTGCTGCCAGATCTATGTCTTACTAAAGCAATTAACAATGTTAGTTTTTGAAGTAAGCATTTAATGTCTTCCCTGCAGCAGGCTGAAAGAATTCAAGTTTTGACGTTCAGTCTCTGCCTATAATCAAAGGTAAATTTAAATATTATCACAGTAGTAGAGGAGCCACAGTTTACAATGTTTACCTGAAAATGAAGTGAGTCATTTCACTGGGTCAATTGCTCTCTCTTATGCTTGCATGCATGATCAACAGAAGTTTGTGTTTTTTGCTCATTTCCTTTCCTCAGATATCCAACAGCTGTTCTTTCGTTCAGACTGTAAACTACATCTTCCTGTTTTACCTTAACTGTTTTGCCCAAACTGCCTTAGTTATAATGGCAATTCAAAATCTAAAGATTTTTGGTGTGGCCAAGACAGCTGAGTAGGAAGACCCTGAGCTCACTCCTGCCACAGGCACATCAAAATCACAAGTATTTACAGAGCAACTGTCTATAAGAATGACCTGAAGACCAGCAGAAAAGGTTTTCCACAACTAAAGATAAGAAGAAGGAACCACAATGAAAGAGGCAGGAGGAATGAAGGCTTGGTATAATCAAGACCCACACTCCTGGGTAGGCTACCCACAAATGTGGGGATAATCACAATTGCAGAGGTTCTTCCCAAGGAACAAGGGATCAAAGCCCCACATCAGGCTCCCCAGCTTGGAGGATGTGCACCAGGAATATGACTTCCCCGAATGCTGGGCTTTGAAAACCAGCAGGGCTTATATTTGGGAGAGCTGGAGGGCCATAGGAAATAGAGACTGCTCCTCAAAGGGCGTGTGCAAAATCTCACACTCTCTGTAGTCCTAGTTCAGAGGCAAAGGAGATTTGAAATTTGAAAGGAGACTGGCTCAGACCCACTTGCTGATCTTGGAGAGCCTCCTGAAGAGGCAGGAGGCAACTGGGACTCCCCCTGTGAACACAGAGATGGCAGCAGCATTTTTTTTTTTTTTTTTTTTGCAGTACGCGGGCCTCTCACTGTTGTGGCCTCTCCCGTTGCGGAGCACAGGCTCCGGACGCGCAGGCTCAGTGGCCATGGCTCACGGGCCCAGCCGCTCCGTGGCATGTGGGATCCTCCTGGACCGGGGCACGAACCCGTGTCCCCTGCATCGGCAGGTGGACTTTCAACCACTGCGCCACCAGGGAAGCCCAGCAGCAGCAATTTTGAGGGCTCGTTCTACCATGAGGACACAAGTGCCATTCTGGAGTCCTTTCTCTAACCTATTGATGCCAGAGGCTTATGGGCTTGCACCAACCCTGGGTCCCCCCCACCCCACCACCACCGCTAGCTGCCCCAGGTCCTGGTCCCATCCATCAGCAGGCCAGCACCAGTCTGGGGACTCATTGAGCCAGCCAGCCAGCCTCACTATCTGTGGACTGGCAGCTACCATACAAGGCAGGGCCTGATAGCCAACCTGTCTGGGGGCCAGTCCTGCCTACCAGTGTGCCCACAATAGAAGGCCCCACTACGGTAGAAAGGCCCATACAGCCCACATAGGGGCACCCCTAGAGCATACAGCTCTGGTGGCCAGAGGGGAGTGCAATGCTGGGTCCCATAGTACATCTACATAAGGCTACTTCTCCAAGATTGAGAAATGTAACTGACCTACCAAATATATAAAAATAAACCAGAGAATTAGGCAAGATGAGGTGACAGAGGAAGATGTTCCAAACGAAGGAACAAGACAAAACCCCAGAAGAACTAAGCAAAGTGGCGATAAGCAAACTTACCTGATAAAGAGTCCAAGGTAGTCATCATAAAGATGCTTAACAAACTTGGGTGAAGAATGGGTGAACACAGTGAGAAGTTTAACAAAGAATTAGAAAATATAAAGAAGAACAAAACACAGCTGAAGAATACAATAACTGAAATAAAAAATTTACCAGAAGGGATCAATAGCAGATTAGGGGACTTCCCTGGTGGCCCAGTGGTTAAGAATCTGCCTGCCAATACAGGGGACACGGGTTCGAGCCCTGGTCCAGCAAGATCCCACATGCTGCAGAGCAACAAAGCCTGTGTGCCACAACTACTGAGCCTGCGCTCTAGAGCCCATGAGCCACAACTACTGAGCCTGTGTGCCACAACTATGGAAGCCCGTGCACCTGGAGCCCATGCTCCACAACAAGAGAAGCCACCGCAATGAGAAGCCAGCGCACTGCAATGAAGAGTAGTCCTTGCTCACTGCAACTAAAGCCCACGTGCAGCAATGAAGACCCAACATAGCCAAAAAGAAAGAAAGAAAGAAAGAAATTTATATATTAAAAAAAATAGATTAGATGATTCAAAGGAACAGATCAAAGACTTTTACAGACAAGCAAAAGCTAAAACACTTTAGCACCACTAAACCAGCTTTACAAGAAGTGTTAAAGGGACTTCTCTAAGCAGAAAAGAAAAGACCACAACTAGAAATACAAAAATTACAGAAGGAAAACCTTATTGGTAAAGGCAAACAACAGTAAGGGTAGGGGATATAAATGATTACTTATAAAGTTGGTAGGAAGATTAAAAGACAAAAGTAGTAAAATCATCTATATCCACAATAAGTAACTAAAGGACACATAAAACAAAAAAAAATGTCAAATATGATAAAAAATTAAATGTAGTGAGAGGGAGTAAAAATGAAGTAATAAATATATTACTATGAACCTGCTGCTAAGCACAGACCAATACATACACACACAAAAAAGAGAAAGGAATCACATTTCCAGTTGCATCAAAAAGAAAAAAATACCTAGCAATACATTTAACCAAGGAGGTAAAAGACTTGTACTTGGAAAACTATAAGACATTGATGAAAGAAATTGAAGATACAAACAAATGGAAAGATATGCCATTTTTAGGGATTGGAAGAATTAATTTTGTTAAAATGACTATACTCACAAAGACAATCTACAGATTCAGTGCAATCCCTATCAAAATATCAATGGCATTTTTCACAGAGCTAGAACAAATAGATCTAAAATTTGTATGGAAACACAAAAGACCCGAAATAGTCAAAACAATTTTGAGAAAAAATCTGGAAGTAGCCAAAACAATTTTGAGAAAAAAGAAGAAATCTGGAAGTATCATACTTTCTGATTTCAAACAATACTACAAAGTTTCAGTAATCAAAACAGTATGGTACTGGCACAAAAACAGACGCATAGAAATGAACACACATTTGTATAGGCAATTAATCGAGGACAAAGGAGGCAAGAATATACAGTGGGGAAAAGACAGCCTCTTCAATAAATGGTGTTGGGAAAACCAGACAGCTACATGCAAAAGAATATGACTGGACGTTCTCACACCATACACAAAAATAAACTCAAAACGGATTAAAGACTTAAATGTAAGACCTGAAATTATAAAGATCCTAGAAGAAAAGATAGGCAGTATGCTCTTTGACATTAGTCTTAGGTGTTTTTTTTGAATGTGATCCCTCAGACAAGGGAAACAAAGCAAAAATAAACAAATGGGACTACATCAAACTACATTGTTTTTGCACAGTGAAGGAAACAATCAACAAAATGAAAAGACAGCCTAGTGAAAGGGAGAAGATATTTGCAAACAATATATCTGATGAAGCCTTAATATCCAAAATATATAAAGAGCTCATACAACCTGACACCAGAAAAACGACATGTATTTGTCCTCAAGTCCATTTTCTATGTCTGCATCTTTATTCCTGTCCAGTCCCTAGGTTCTTCAGAACGATTCTTCTTTTTTTTTTTAGATTCCATATATACGTGTTAGCATATGGTATTTGTATTTCTCTTTTTGACTTACTTCACTCTGTATGACAGTCTCTAGGCCCATCCACCTCACTACAATAATTCAGTTTCATTTTTTTATGGCTGAGTAATATTCCATTGTATATATGTGCCACATTTTCTTTATCCATTCATCTGTTCATGGACACTTAGGGTGCTTCCATGTCCTGGCTATTGTAAATAGAACTGCAATGAACATTGTGGTACATGACTCTTTTTGAATTATGGTCTTCTCAGTGTATATGTGCAGTAGTGGGATTGCTGGGTCATATGGTAGTTCTATTTTTAGTTAGTTTTTTTTTTTTTTTTGTGGTACACGAGCCTCTCACTTTTGTGGCCTCTCCCATTGTGGAGCACAGGCTCCAGATGTACAGGCTCAGCAGCCATGGCTCACGGGCCCAGCCGCTCCACGGCATGTGGGATCTTCCCGGACTGGGGCACAAACCCGTGTTGCCTGCATCGGCAGGCGGACTCTCAACCACTGTGCCACCCTAAAAATAGGGAGCCCCTATTTTTAATTTTTTGAGGAACCTCCATACTGTTCTCCATAGTGGCTGTATCAATTTACATTCCCACCAACAGTGCAAGAGGGTTCCCTTTTCTCCACACCCTCTCCAGCATTTACTGTTTGTAGGTTTTTTCTTGGTGGCCATTCTGACTGGTGTGAGGTGACACCGCATTGTAGTTTTGATTTGCATTTCTCTAATGATTAGTGATGTTGAACATCCTTTTATGTGTTTGTTGGCAGTCTGTATATCTTCTTTGGAGAAATGTCTATTTAGGTCTTCTGCCCATTTTTGGATTGGGTTATTTGTTTTTTCGATATTGAGCTGCATGAGCTGCTTGTATATTTTAGAGATTAATCCTTTGTCAGTTGTTTTGTTTGCAACTATTTTCACCCATTCTAAGGGTTGTCTTTTCGCCTTGTTTATGGTTTCCTTTGCTGTGCAAAAGCTTTGAAGTTTCATTAGCTCCCATTTGTTTATTTTTGTTTTTATTTCCATTTCTCTAGGAGGTGGGTCACAAAGGATATTGCTATGATTCATGTCATGGAGTGTTCTGCCTATGTTTTCCTCTAAGAGTTTTATAGTGTCTGACCTTACATTTAGGTCTTTAATCCATTTTGAGCTTATTTTTGTGTATGGTGTTAGGGAGTGTTCTAATTTCATTCTTTTACAAGCAGATGTCCAGTTTTCCCAGCATCACTTATTGCAGAGGTTGTCTTTTCTCCATTGTATATTCTTGCCTCCTTTATCAAAAATAAGGTGACCATATGTGCGTGGGTTTATTTCCGGGCTTTCTATCCTGTTCCATTGATCTGTTTCTGTTTTTGTGCCAATACCATACAGTCTCGATTACTGTAGCTTTGTAATATAGTCTGAAGTTAGCGAGCCTGATTCCTCCAGCTCCGTTTTTCTTTTCTCAAGGTTGGTTTCGCTATTCGGGGTCTTTTGCATTTCCATACAAATTGTGAAATGTTTGTTTTAGTTCTGTGAAAAATGCCATTGGTAGTTTCATAGGGATTGCACTGAATCAGTAGATTGCTTTGGGTAGTATACTCATTTTCACATTGTTGATTCTTCCAATCCAAGAACATGGTATATCTCTCCATCTGTTTGTATCATTTTTAATTTCCTTCATCAGTGCCTTATAGTTTTCTGCATACAGGTCTTTTGTCTCCCTAGGTAGGTTTATTCCTACGTATTTTATTCTTTTTGTTGCAGTGGTAATTGGGAGCATTTCTTTAAATTCTTTTTCAGATTTTTCATCATTGGTGTATAGGAATGCAAGAGATTTCTGCACATTAATTTTGTATCCTGCTACTTTACTAAATTCATTGATTAGCTCTAGTAGTTTTCTGGTAGCATCTTTAGGATTCTCTATGTATAGTACTATGTCATCTGCAAACAGTGACAGCTTTACTTCTTCTTTTCCGATTTGAATTCCTTTTATTTCTTTTTCTTCTCTTTGCTGTGGCTAAAACTTCCAAAACTATGTTGAATAAGAGTGGTGAGAGTGGGCAACCTTGTCTTGCTCCTGATCTTAGTGGAAATGGTTTCAGTTTTTCAGCATTGAGAATGATGTTGGCTGTGGGTTTGTCATATATGGCCTTTATTATGTTGAGGTAAGTTCCCTCTATGCCTACTTTCTGGAAGGTTTTTATCATAAATGGGTGTTGATTTTGTCAAAAGCTTTTTCTGTGTCTATTGAGATGATCATATGGTTTTTCTCCTTCATTTTGTTAATATAGTTTATCACATTGATTGATTTCCGTATATTGAAGAATCCTTGCATTCTTGGGATAAGCCCCAAGATCATGGTGGGGCTGATCTTGGGGCTTGATCATGGTGTGTTATCCTTTTAGTGTGTTGTTGAATTCTGTTTGCTAGTAATTTGTTGAGGATTTTTGCATCTACATTCATCAGTGATATTGGCCTGTAGTTTTCTTTTTTGTGAAATCTTTGTCTGGTTTTGGTATCAGGGTGATGGTGGCCTCCTAGAATGAGTTTGGGAGTGTTCCTCCCTCTGCTATATTTTGGAAGAGTTTGAGAAGGATAGGTGTTAGCTCTTCTCTAAATGTTTGATAGAATTCGCCTGTGAAGCCATCTGGTCCTGGGCTTTTGTTTGTTGGAAGATTTTTAATCACAGTTTCAATTTCATTGCTTGTGACTGATCTGTTTATGTTTTCTATTTCTTCCTGGTTCAGTCTCAGAAGGTTGTGCTTTTCTAAGAAGTTATCCATTTCTTCCAGGTTGTCCATTTTATTGGCATATAGTTGCTCATAGTAGTCTCTCATGATCCTTTGTATTTCTGCAGTGTCAGTTGTTACTTCTCCTTTTTCATTTCTCATTCTATTGATTTGAGTCTTCTCCCTTTTTTTCTTGATGAGTCTGGCTAATGATTTATCAATTTTGTTCATCTTCTCAAAGAACCACCTTTTAGTTTTATTGATCTTTGCTATTGTTGCCTTCATTTCTTTTTCATTTATTTCTGATCTGATCTTTACGATTTCTTTCCTTCTGCTAACTTTGAGGTTTTTTTTAATTGTTGTTCTGCTTTGTGTAATTGCTTTAGAGGTAAGGTTAGGTTGTTTATTTGAGAGGTTTCTTGTTTTCTGAGGTGGGATTGTATTTCTATAAACTTTCCTCTTAGAGCTGCTTTTGCTTCATCCCATAGGTTTTGGGTCATTGTGGTTTCACTATTGTTTGTTTCTAGGTATTTTTTTGATTTCCTCTTTGATTTTTTCAGTGACTTCTTGCTTATTTAGTAGTTATTGTTTAGCCTCCATGTGTTTGTAGTTTTTACAGATTTTTTTCATGTAATTGATATCTAGTGTCATAGCATTGTGGGTGGAAAAGATACCTGATAAAATTTCAATTTTCTTAAATATACCAAGGCTTGATTTGTGACCCAAGATATAATCTATCCTGGAGAATGTTTCATGAGCACTTGAGAAGAAAGTATAATCTGCTGTTTTTGGATGGAATGTCCTATAACTATCAATTAACTCCGTCTTGTTTAATGTATCATTTAAAGCTTGTGTTTTGTTATTTACTTTCATTTTGGATGATCTGTCCATGGGTGTTAAAGTCCCCTACTGTGATTGTGTTACTGTCAATTTCCCCTTTTATGGCCGTTAGCATTTGCCTTATATATTGAGGTGATCCTATGTTGGGTGCATAAATATTTACAATTTTTATATCTTCTTCTTGGATTGATCCCTTGATCATTATTTGGTGTCATTCTTTGTCTCTTGTAATAGTCTTTATTTTAGTCTATTTTGTCTGGTATCAGAATTGCTACTCCAGCTTTCTTTTGATTTCCATTTGCATGGAATATCTTTTTCCATCCCCTCAGTTTCAGTCTGTATGTGTCCCTAGGTCTGAAGTGGGTCTCTTGTAGGAAGCATATATACAGGCCTTGTTTTTGTATCCATTCAGCTAGTCTGTGTCTTTTGGTTTGAGCATTTAATCCATTTACATTTAAGGTAGTTATCGATATGTATGTTCCTATTACCATTTTCTTAATTGTTTTGGCTTTGTTATTGTAAGTCATTTCCTCCTCTTGTGTTTCCTGCATAGAGAAGTTCCTTTAGCATTTGTTGTAGAGCTGTTTTGGTGGTGCTGAATTCTCTTAGCTTTTGCCTGTCTGTAAAGCTTTTGATTTCTTTGTTGAATCTGAATGAGATCCTTGCTGGGTAGAGTAATCTTGGTTGTAGGTTTTTCCCTTTCATCACTTAAATATGTCCTGGCACTCCCTTCTGGCTTGCAGAGCTTCTGCTGAAAGATCAGGAGTTAACCTTAAGGGCATTCCCTTTTATGTTAATTGTTGCTTTTCCCTTGCTGCTTTTAATATTTTTTCTTTGTATTTAATTTTTGATAACTTGATTAATATGTGTCTTGGTGTGTTTCTCCTGGATTTATCCTGTATGGGACTCTCTGCGCTTCCTGGAGTTGATTGACTATTTCCTTACCTATATTAGGGAAGTTTTCAACTATAATCTCTTCCAATATTTTCTCAGTTCCTTTTTTTTTTTTTCTCTTCTTCTTCTGGGACCCCTATAATTTGAATTTTGCTGCATTTAATGTTGTCCCAGAGGTTTCTGAGACTGTCCTCAATTCTCTTCATTCTTTTTTCTTTATTCTACTCTGCGGTGGTTATTTCCACTATTTTATCTTCCAGGTCACTTATCTGTTCTTCTGCCTCAATTATTCTGCTGTTGATTCCTCTCAAGCATTTTAATTTCATTTATTGTATTGTTCATCATTGTTTGGTTGCTCTTTAGTTCTTCTAGGTCCTTATTAAACGTTTCTTGTATTTTCTCCTTTCTATTTCCAAACGTTTGGGTCATCTTTACTATCATTACTCTGAATTCTTTTTCAGGTAGACTGTCTATTTCCTCTTCATTTGTTTGGTCTGGTGGGTTTTTACCTTGCTCCTTCATCTGCTGTGTGTTTATGTGTCTTCTTTTTTTTTTTTTTTTTTGCCGTACGCGTGGTACGCGGGCCTCTCACTGTTGTGGCCTCTCCCGTTGCGGAGCACAGGCTCCAGACGCGCAGGCTCAGCGGCCATGGCTCACGGGCCCAGCCGCTCTGCGGCATGTGGGATCTTCCCGGACCGGGGCACGAACCCATGTCCCCTGCATCGGCAGCCCGACTCTCAACCACTGTGCCACCAGGGAAGCCCTATGTGTCTTCTTTTGCTTAACTTACTGTGTTTGGGGTCTCCATTTCGTAGGCTGCAGGTTCATATTTCCCGTTGTTTTTGGGTGTCTGTTTCCAGTGCGTAAGATTGGTTCAGTGGGTTTTGTAGTATTCCTGGTGGAGGGGACTGGTGCCTGTGTTCTGGTGGATGAGGCTTGGTCTTGTCTTTCTGGTGGGTAGGACCACGTCTGGTGGTGTGTTTTGGGGTGTCTGTGAAGTTATTATGATTTTAGGCAGCCTGTCTGCTAATGGGTGTGGTTGTGTTCCTGTCTTGCTAGTTGTTTGGCATAAGGTGTCCAGCACTGTAGCTTGCTGGTCGTTGAGTGGAGCTGGGTCTTGGTGTTGAGATGGAGATCTCTGGGAGAGCATTCGCTGTTTGATATTATGTGGGGCTAGGAGGTCTCTGGTGGACCAATGTCCTGAGCTTGGCTCTCCCACCACAGGGGCTCAGGCCTGACACCCGGCCAGAGCACCAAAACCCTGTCAGCCACACGGCTTACTGGATGTGTTTTCTTGTTGTGAAGTGCTGCAGAGCTTGGTTTTCAGGACTTTCCTCATTATCTTCATTCACTCTCCATAGAAGTGCTCTCATCCATTCGTACAACTACAGTTACAAAGGAAGCAGTGATCCAAGTCAGAGTATGAATTTAGTTGTGACTTCACCAAAAGCCTCTAAATTGCTCCCCTCCCTATAACAACTGGAGTCTTACGTGTTTGTTCTCAATAAATCCCGAAATGACTTTCATCCGAAATAGTCTGAAGACAAGAGGCTTCATTTAACAGCCTTGAGGAATTGATGCACAGCCTGATACTAATCCTGGTGGCAAGGAAAAGTCCACAGTTCAGCAGTGAGAGAACTTTGTTCCTGCTAGTCTTGGATGGTCTCCTGCAGAGGCACCATGTGGCTGTGGCTCACCACAGGGATAAGGACACTGGCAGCAGAAGTTCTGGGCTATTTTATTTTATTTTTTGACCAAAATCAAGTCTTTATAACTATATAAATGTGATCCAAATGTGTCTACCACTAATTTTTCAAAAAGAACCATGCAATAAATAAGCAAAATACATCTGCTCACTGATGTGTGTATGGACTCCCTAGATGTCTTTTTGGGTTTAATTACAGACCATTCACAGCAATACATTTTAGTAGAAAGTGTAGCATGATGTTAAGCCATTTTAGATTTTGCACATACACGGTGCACTTCTGGCTGATGATGAGAAAAGATTCTCAGCATTACACTGTGAAGATGGGCATGATTTTACCTTTTAAAAATTATCTTTTAACTTATATTTTCTAGTGAACAGGAAATTTCTGGAGCTATATTAACTTACTTTAAATCTATGTGTGATAATGGAGGTCTTAGGCATCTCCAACAAAGACCAGGAGAAATAGTTTGTGGAACAATAGGTAGTAATTACCCATTATCACTTCTCCAGTCATACTATGTAAGTATTAACTGCTTAGGGACAAACTCCTTTCCCTTGACTTCATGTTTGCATAGGAGGGTTCTCCACGGGGAATAAACTCTTCTGTCTTTTCTACCCATTTACTCAGGCAGGCCTCACTAAGGGAAGTGGCATGACTTATCTGATTGGGGAGACTGGAAGAAAACATGGACAAAGTTTAGAAGGAACATAACTCAATTCCTTTTTCCTGGTGCTCTTCAGGATCAGCTACTTTCATCTTAGAGACTTTATAGGAGTAAGTGCTAAAAAACGAGAGGGCTCCCATTCATTTGCATTGCCAATGAAGTCCAGTGAACTAACAGATCTAGAGCTCCATTTCCCAAGAGCTTTGTCAGTAGTAAAGCTGATAGTTTGGGTTCCATTGCTTACATCTGTCTCTCAAATGGTTTAGAACATGAATGAGGAAAAGGAGAGTTCTTTATTAGTCTCTCAAACTCTAGACCCAAGAAAAGGAGCTGCTCTATCAGTCTTCCATATATAAATACATACATTGGTTTTGGGTTGCTTTACGACACATTACTAGGTATGTTCCTGGAATGCCTTAATAGAAATTGAAGTGATTTCCGAATAAATTTATATGACAGAGTTACCTGGTGGAATAGAAATATCTTTTTTAATATCTAGTTGTCTTAACTATTCAATTTAGAAGACAAAGCTCTGTTCTATCTATGTTACATCAGAAAATTTCTAAGAGTTTTTTCTGGGCTGTGATTTATGTTATGGGGTGTGCCCAATGCCCTGTATTCCTTCTGTAAGGGACTTTTTTGCTCACTGTGGTAAGTAAGTTAGGGAAGTTTCAGATTTCTTAATATAGTTACAGATGTTAGAAGAATCCTAGACAAAACAAGGCTGACACCATCAAGAGCCTCCAATGGTTTTATGGCATACTTTATATCCCATAAAAAATAATTATATGATATTTTTCATGTAGTATTTTTTTAAGCTTCTATGTTAGATTTGTCTACTTAGTCCAATAAAACATTTACTAGGGAGTTGTTACAGTTTTACATGGAGTACATAAATGAGAATAATGGACATTAATATCACAGATTTTGTAATATAACGTATGTTTATTTAAAATGTGCAGTGCCAGTTACTGATTCCATGAATCCCTGAAGAGATTACCAAAATAACCTGTTGATAAAGCAAAGCCAAGTTATGTATTACCTCAGTAAGGGAGACTTCTACCTTGGCATTCTTTGTAGCTTTTCAGAAGAGGAGAGGTTGATGGGACATTTATAAGATTTTGAGGGTTCTGGTTTAAGGAACATCTTTCAGTGTAGGGTAAGGGGCTGACTGGGATGGAGGCAAGTTTGTAACAAAATAGTTTAGGATTGGTAGATGCAGTTAGGTGAGTGTTTTAAAGTGAATCTTGAGATTAAATGGTCGATTGGGGAGTATAATGGAGCAATCCAGTGTCCTGAGAAGGGGTATTTACTCTGAAAAGGACTAGTTGAGTAGTCTATTATTGGAACAAATGGAATTTTGGAAAGTTTCTCCTAAAAGCAATTAAGTTATTTGCAACTTCATATTCCTGGGCAAGAGTTTATTGGAATAGTAAAGTCTTGTTAGAGCAAGCATTTGAATTGTAAAGCCATTTTGATGTAAACAGTATGCTATGTGGTGACTAATAATTTAGGTTCTCCACAGCAAGTTTTTGTAATGTAATTTTCAGTGACATTTAATTTTTTTGTCATTTGTTGATTGTCTCAGGATATAAATAAAATTTATCAGAAAGGGCAATTTAGAAATTATTGTTTAGTATTTTAGGGCTAAAAGAAATGGAAGCAATAAAAAATTTCGACTTGTTAAATGGCAGAATAGAAAAATGTTAAATGGCAGAATAGAAAAATGAAGACAGGTTTTTTTTAGATAGAATTGTTTTGTTGGTTATTTTCCTTGGAAGTAATTTGTAGTCTGTCTGTGATTTGTAGTGCTTCCAAAATAGATGTCACTTTTATTGTACCTTCCTCATAGCAGAAATCTTTATAGACAGTAAGCTTATTTATTACTTTTAAATTCATGTTTCCTGGTTAGGAGTTAACATTAACAGGTGACATTAGTAATGCCTCTTTAAATTTAGAATTGGTATTTTGGCAAGTCATTTGTTTTTGAAAATGCCTCATCTAGTTCTATCAAACCCATCAATGAATTTGACTGAAATTATTAACTGACTATTTGAGCATCATGTACATGGTTTTGGTATGAGTAGAAGTCAAAGCAAAATTAAATACCTCAGAGAAGTGAAACAGGATTCGTGATCCTTAGAGAAAGGGGTACCATTGGAATAATTTTATCCATTATTTTGAACATCATAGGAATTCCACAGCAGGTGTGTCTGGCTTATGGTTTTTGTCTCTTCTTTCCCTTTTAAAAATTTAACTTGATAGTTTTCATTCCTTTCCTCTCATTTATTAAGTAGGTAGCGCAAGAACCCAGATCTTCACTGTCTTTCTTTAAGTGGGGAAAATAAACATTTTTAAAGGTGAACAAATTTAATAATAAAAATATATACCACATTTTATGTTGATTGTTTAATATTCATTATTTTCATTTATAGTTTCCAATTCCTACCTTTCAGATGCTAAGAAATATAACTACATAAAAATAACCCTGGGGATGATGTATATTGCTTCTGGTGTATATATATCATGAGCTTTCTGGGGACTTCAGCTAAGTCTCAATATAGAGAAAGTAGTGGAAAAAGTCCTAAACAAAAGTCCATATTACATTCTCAGAAGACGAAGTATAATTGTGAAACATAAGCTCAGTGTTCATACCTTTGTGTGTCAACTCCCCTCAGAATAGAACTATTTGTTCCCAAATCAATCAGGTTGAATAAAAACTGAGTAAGTGGCTCTGAAGAGGAACCACATGTAGCTTTCAGGTGCAGCCAGTCTTGCAATAATGATCTTGGTCTTGGAACTACAGAGTAATTCAAAGCTCAGGGTCCTAAGATGTGGATCAGGAAGGGAACTCATGGTGGAAAGAAATTGATTCACCTAGAAGATGGTTTAAAAATAGCTGAGTCTGTCTAATGCATGGTCAATCTATAAGGCCCATACTGTCACCAAGGCAAATGGATGAGTTTTTCCTTTTCTTCCTAGACTTCTGTTACAGAACATTGTTTTCCTTTTCAGGACTCATTTTGATTTTTTTTGTTTGCGGGGGGGACCATGTTGTGTTGGAATTCATCACATGAAAACATTAACCTTAGATGAACATTCTCTCAAAATAATCCATATGAGTTTATCCTTAGTAACTTTTTATTTGAAGACATAGTTTTCTATTTAATTAAGCTATATGTGTACATCTGTTTATTGTATGGTTCACATGTGACTATATGGCCATCATCAAAAAATCTATAAACAATAAATGCTGGAGAGGGTGTGGAGAAAAGGGAACCCTCATGCATTATTGGTGGGAATGTAAATTGATACAGCCACTATGGAGAACAGTATGGAGATTCCTCAAAAAACTAAAAATAGAACTACCATATGATCCAGCAATCCCACTACTGGACATATACCCAGAGAAAACCATAATTCAAAAAGACACATGCACCCCAATGTCCATTGCAGCACTATTTACAATAGCCAGGACATGGAAGCAACCTAAATGTCCAGCAACAGATGGATGGATAAAGAAGATGTGGCACATATATACAATGGAATATTACTCGGCCATAAAAAGGAGCGAAACTGGGTCATTTGTAAAGGTATGGATGGACCTAGAGTCTGTCATACAGAGTGAAGTAAGTCAGAAAGAGAAAAATAAATATTGTATATTAACTCATATGTGTGGAATCTGAAAAAATTGGATAGATGATCTTATTTACAAAGCAGAAATAGAGACACAGATGTAGAGAACAAACATATGGATACCAAGGGGAAAGGGGGGTTGGGATGAATTGGGAGATTGGGATTGACATATATACACTATTGATACTATGTATAAAATAGATAACTAATGAGAACCTACTGTATAGCACAGGGAATTCTACTCAGTGCTCTTTGGTGACCTAAATGAGAAGGAAATCCAAAAAAGAGGGGATATATGTATATGTATAGCTGATTCACTTTGCTGTGCAGTATAAACTAACACAATATTGTAAAGCAACTATACTCCAATAAAATAAATAAAAAGAAAAGAAAAAAAAACATTTAACTTACCAAACTCTAAATAAATTAGGCCAGATATGCATGTTATCTTGTCCCACAACACTACAGAAGATAATTACTTAATTTTCCAATTTTATTTTAAATTAAGAGAAACAAATGGAAGATAAATACACAGCTTGTGAATAATGTGGAACCTCCAATTGAATCAGCCATGCAAGGAATTTTTGGGCTTCATGTGTAAGTTCCAACAGGTATAATGACATATCCACTCAGAATCAGATTTAACTAAACAATTAGTATTTTTTAATCTCAGTTTCCATTTTGATTACCTTTCCTATTTTATTCTGAATTTCAACAGATCTCGTGTATACTGTGCAAACCTTGAGTTAAAATCCTTTCCCTACGCCACAAACTAAACTTACTTGTAGGGAGTTTAAACTAAATACCTGATTCTGCTAAAACAAGCTTATACTTTATTGCATTTTTCTAATATCTTTAAATTTGTTTTCCACATGTGACAAAATATAGTCAGGATAATTTGACAATAAAAGCTGAAGGTATAGGAAGTATTTGAGTATGTAATAGAGAGGGAAATATAGAAAACACATAAATATGAGATCAAATTCTTTAAAAATAATTTCAAATAAATAAAGAAAAAATACTTTAAATCAAGAGTCTGGTTTTTATTTTATTTTTTTCCAGTTTTATGGATATATAATTGACATAGTGTATAAATTTAGGATGTACAACATAATGATATGAAATATGTCTGTATTACAAAATGCTTACCACAATAAATTTAGTTAACATCTGTTACCTCGTAGAGCTACAAAATAACTTTGATATCAGTTGTAGTCTGATTTCACTTGGAGGGGAGAGGGGATGGAGGGGTAAGTCATAGGCCTAGACTGACATTCTGAACCCCAAACCAGGCCTATGTTGTCTTGGGAAGGCTAGCTCTGGGCCCAGCGTAGTTGATGCTGGCAATCCTTCTGAATTAGCTACGCTCGGTATAGGGAAATGGCTCACTTCCTTGAGTAAATGAAAATGAAAGGGAGAGCTGAATGATACGTCAGAGGGGGGGAAGGGCAGTGCTTTTGTGCCCTCATTTAGGACAGAGAAAATATGTGCCATTTCCTTGACACAGAATGGAGCATTTCATGTGTAGAGAATAAAGGGGAAGAGAGACCCAAGAGAGGCTGGGGGTAAGCTGGTATTAGTCTATGCAGAGATTTTTAAACCATGGGACAGATTTTTTTAAACTTTTCATTTTGAGATAATTATAGACTTGCATGCATTTGTGAAAAATAATACAGGGAGAATCAGTGTACCCTTTACCCCATTTCCCTCAATGGTAACAGCTTGCAAAACTACAATACATCCAGATATTGACATTGATACAGTCATTGATACAGTCAAGATCCAGAACATTTCCATCACCAAAAAGATCCCTCATGTTGCCCTTTTAGAGCCACTTCCACTTCCCCCTTGCTCCCACCTTCTTCTAATTCTGGTGCGAACACTACTCCGTGCTCGATTTCTATAAGGGCAAATGCAAGTCTCTTCATAGTGAGTCTGAAGAGCAATTAATCGTTCAGAGTAGATGTTTTGCAGCAGTTAGAAATCTCAAAGAAAAGTTATGCAATTGGTCAATACTAGTTTTGGAATGTCAAAACATATTGATAATTCTTAACATGAATTTGATATTCAGCTCTAAAGAAATCAGAACATGAGTAAACTATTGATAAAGAAATCAACAAATGAATTAATAGCAAAACTGGTCAGCATTTAAAAGCCTAGGTAGCTAGAAGAGATGTCCAAGAACCTCTCCCAGAAGGTATTAAGGGGGATTACAAATATGGAAAAAAGACAATGGAAAATAGGAAGATGGAGTGAATCATTTTTATTTATTAGAACAAACAGTGTTTCTTTGTATGTGGGTATCCTTGCACTTAGTTAGTCACCCTGATAAACTGAAAGAATGCAGTTTCTATGGATCTGGAACACTGTGAGAGGGGAGGAGATACAGGGTGAGGGGGGCAAGTGCCCTGGGCCAGATTTGAAGTGTCACAAAACAGGACACAGATGCTAGAGAGCCAGGGGAAAAGAAAGGCCACAAAAAGCTGAGGTCGGACTTCTTTGATAATTTTGTCCATGAATGTGTTTTAAGATATGGATAAGGGAGGAGAGAGAGTATGGGTCTGTTATTTCAGCCTTGGTGCACAGTGGAATCACCTGAGGAGCTTTAAAAAATGATCAGTGCCTCAACATCATCCTCAGAGATTATGATTTAATTGATCTGGGGGATGGCCTGGGCATCAGGATTTTTAGCAGTTCCCCAGGTGATACTGATGGACAGCCAAGATTGAGAAAGAATGGTTAGATATAGACCTGTTCAATTGTGAGATTGATGGTTTATATGTTTATGTATGATGATTCTTTTATTGTGAAAGAAATTGAGTGAGGGTAAACAAGTTAGTTTACAAATAAGACCATTGGAATTAAAATAAAACAAACAAATGAAAAAACCAACAAATTTAGAGCATCCATAGAAATGACTCTGAACTCCCCCTATATATTTGAATCATCCCAGAGAGCACTTAAAATATTCCAGTACCTGGCCCCAACCCTTAGATCTGGGCTAACTCTGCCCCAGACATCCAGTATTGTTGAAACAGAAGATTCTAAGGAGCAGCTGGGCTTGAGAACTGCTGAAGCAAATTGCAGTATTCAAATAGATGCTACCAAGCACCTGAAATAAACATATTACCTCATTCAGACATTACATGGAGGGGCTCCTGGCAACAAATTCAAAGGGAAAATATGTTACATGGCTTCCATTTTCTGGATGAAGTATACTAAACGCTTCTTTAGAAATGACATATTTCTGGAGGAAAATTTAAGGTTGAATTTTCCTGGATTGACCTTTGTGTAAGGTCTTGAGTAGTGACTTATGGCTTCAACCAAAGCCTTTCAATGGACACTGCCATGCTGCTCAAATAAATACTTCTTAGAGAGACCTGTTATGGATGCAGAGGATATATCCTTAAAATGGGTCTGTGAATGAAATTTTGGCTAGGTAAAGAAACAAGGAGACCTGAGAGAGGAAGGTCTTTTATTATTAACCTAATTTAGATATAACCCAGTTACCCCGTTAGAACTAGTTTGCATCTCTCGCTTGGGGAATCATTGAGTAGCCAGGAATATTCCTGAAACCTGATTTGCATGGGTACCCCAGATTTCCATGAAAAGGTAATATAAACATTTATCTCAGCTTTGGCCAAGTTCCTTAGTTACTTGAAGTTACTTGCCTGGGAGACATCCTGATGGGCAAGCAACTTTCAGGTAAAAGGTTACCTCTAAGACTTGAAAGGTAAGGACCTGATTTCTACCTTAAGACCTAAATTAAAGGGAGCTGAGTTGTCATCCAGAAGTGTGACACTAAATCTTTCTGTAGCACATGTGCCCCAGAGCATGTGGCTCTTGTAGATAATATAGAGTATCTGCTCTAGGTACCAGAAAGAGAATTCAGTCACGAAAGAGCTTCCAATCAGTACTTGATAAATGTGCAAAACATCTGAGTTGAGGAAGAATCTAACAGACATTTTTAAGTTCCTCAAGTTCTGTCCCTAAGCAGTCCTCTTGGTAACATCCTGGTTGTTTAGTTACTGTTGGCTCATCTCTGTTAATTGGTTCGAGTCCTTCTTGAATTTATGGGCACCTAGCCCCACTGGGATTAATGGTAGGAAACTGTTAATGAAGAATAAGAAAAATAAATTAATAATTTCCACCACTGTGGGAGTCATATTCTGAGTCCTCACCTTTCTAGCTAAAAGTTTGTAAGGAGTGAGTTATTTAACTCCTTTATGCCTCACTTAACTCATCTATAAAGTGAAGATAATAATTGTACTAACTGGTAAGGTTGTTGTAAGAATTAAATGAGATAATGCTTGCCAAGGGCATTACACAGTCCCTGACACACAGAAGTCATTCAATAAAAACTAACTGTGTTTGTGATCATCACTGATGTCTTCATTGTCACTATCATCATCATAATCCCTGGAGTGAAATGCAAAGGTTTCCCAGGTGGGCAAGACAATAAGGTAGACATCTATTTCTGGAGTGTCAATTTTACTAAAATATTGAAGACTTGGATTGGAGAAACATTTTTTATTAAAACAAATATAAATATATTTTGAAATAAATTTCAAAAATCCCATGGATATTTAGGCTAAACTATGAGTAATTTGTGCTTGCAAAATGTCATAAATCTGTGCAACTTCATGTTAAGTCTCAAGACCTCAGAGGTCACATATCCTCTCTCTTCTGCCATCCATGGAGCAGAACTCCAGGATCAATTGCATCTATTTAAAAATCATTTTTTTTCTACTTCTTTATTTATTTTATTTATTTTTTGGCTGTGTTGGGTCTACGTTGCTGCACGCTGGCTTTCTCTAGTTGCGGTGAGCTGGGGCTACTCTTCGTTGCAGTGCGCGGGCTTCTCGTTGCAATGGCTTCTCTTGTGGAGCACAGGCTCTAGGCGCGCAGGCTTCAGTAGTTGCGGCATGCAGGCCCAGTGGTTGTGGCTTTCAGGCTGTAGAGCGCAGGCTCAGTAGTTGTGACGCTCGGGCTTAGTTGTTCCACTGCATGTGGGATCTTCCCGGACCAGGGCACGAACCCGTGTCCCTTGCCTTGGCAGGCAGATTCTTAACCACTGCGCCACCTGGGAAGCCTAATTGCATCTTAAATAATTCCTTTCTCTACAGCATCACTGTAATCCCCACTGGAATCTATAGTGCACTGTGAGCTCCCAGTGAATGGTGGGATTGATGTGGTACTTGAGGAGTCAACTCACGAGACAGATGAACAAACTGGGTGCGCGCGCACACACACACACACACACACACACAAAGCCCTGTATGCTGGCAAGATCTGCTGTAGGGAGACAGCTGTGGAAGCTCTGTCTTCCTAAGAACAGCTGGGAAAAGGAAGAAACCACTAAGCCCTGGTGCTAACTGCAAGGGCAGCCACTGTTGACCTGCTGCCCAGAGCTGCTACGAGAAGCAGTAGGTGGGGCTAATCCCAAGAGAGGTCTTCCAGGATTCTCCACACCTCTCCATTACCTCAGCATGAATCACTTGAAGGAAGAAGTGTATGTGTGAGTGTATGTGCGCACGCACATTTCATGCCCAGGGGAGAGAACCCAGGAAAAAGTTAAAATTAGATTGGGATTTGTGGGAAGTGATGTTTTTTCTCAATCATCATCAAGGAGAGGGACTAACAGTGTCTGTGGTGCATTCCAGTGGGACTGGATGCCTGGGAATCCAGAGGGGAACTTTGAACCAAATAAAAGCGAGTCAATAGGAAGCAGGCAACCAATGTTGGTGTCCAAGGCAAGAGGGCTTATGGAAGGACTTGAAGGGGCAAGTGATGCCACAATTATCCATCTCTGAGATTCTCTCTCAACTCTCAGATATTTGGAACCCTTATCAGATACTTGATGGAATCAAATTTTACTTCTTAATTTGGTAGAGTAGGTAGCCTGTATAGACTGAAGGAGAGCCATATTGAGTGGATGCCAAGTTTAATCCTTTAGTTGTGACCTACAGGAAGATCTCATTCCTTCTGTGTTTGGATAGAAGTGGAGCTTACAGGTGGAGCCAGAATTCTCATCAGAGAATTGCACTTCTCAAGCACTTGAACTCATGCATGATATAGTCTTTTAAAAACATTGATATAGCAGGAGCCTGCCCACAGGTCTCGTGTGCATCTTTTGAGCCCTGCTATTCAAACCAGTTTACATTTTTAGTTGCCTACAGCATCAAAATATGAATTACGTAAATATTTCTTATAAGTACATAATATACATATATAATACATACATATGTATACACATTGAAGATATATATAAGGATTCAAGTTGCATATTCCTACTTATATTTGTAATAGAATCTAGTAATAAAGAGATTAAAACCTTTTTAATTAAATAGTTACATAAAATGGATTAAAGTTTTATAAATTTTCTAAAATTGAATGGAAAGAAAATTAAAGTCCACCAAATATCATGGAGACAAATTCTGATTTTCATTAAGCTTTTCTTTTTTGACTCAAAAGAATCTGAACAATATCCTGTTATAACAGGGGATTGCAATGAATGTCTGAAATGAAACAGGTAAACAATTTTGGCTCAAGTATACTTAAGGTGGCTAGATAAAATATGAACTCCTATAGCCTAAAGCTTAAAGTGTGGGTCTCCTAATATGAAACATATAACTAATAATTTCATCCAAAATCAGAATACACTGAAACTTGATAGGAAAAAGATAAAAATCTTTTTACCGTGAAGGGCATATTGCAAGGAAGCTTCCGTTTCACTTCATTTTCAGCAACATTGCTTACTGAGTCACTGCTACGAAAGCTTGTGGCCGGCTTCCTCTGATATCATTCTTCTTTTTATATTTTCTATTTGTTGCAGACTAGTCAAACAGATTACAACTTTATTTCTTTGAATCAGGCTGCCATGACAGATTAATTATGCTGAGTAATAGAGTATGAATTCTTAAACCAATGACACTGATGCTTATCATTGCATATGACAAATTGACATATTTCCATTAATTACTGAATGAAGGGTGGACTTAAAGCCATGATGCTGTAAAAGTGGGCTCATGTGGAATTTGTAGTTCATTAAAATAATTTAAAATGGTTTACTTTTTAAAAATATAATTTTAAACATTTCCATGTCAGTTGACACACATCTTTTGGGCGGGTAGGGAACATATGTGGATAGTTCGCTTTTTGTCTCTTGTCATTCAGAATGTTGGTAGATCATTGTGGGAATTGTTCTTTTACAGATGTTGGAGATCTGTACACAAAATCATCATATGACCCCATATTCTGCACTTGCTTTTGTATTGTTTGCTTAGGATTTGTCCCCTGTGTTAGTCAGTCTCCTAAATATGTTCCCTGTAAAATTTTCCTATAATTTAGGACCCATGAAAACTTCTCTTTCTTGATAAAATCTTTTGTTTTCTGATTTTGAAAAACATTATTTTGGCATGTCAGCCTGCATATAAGCAATTATTATACCCATTCATAGAAAAGATATAGATCTGGATTTATTTTTAATTTGTCTTTTTCAGATATCTGATATATTCTTACTTTTAAATTATCAACTTCTTTAACTTGCATTCTTTGTTGCGGACTGCCTCAAATCTCGTGTGGAAATCCAGTTGCTGTAAGTAGAATATCCATGACTTTTTCAAAGTCCGTGCAAAAGTGTGACTGGGTTATACCAAATTTTTGACCCCAGTTGATCAAGTCATAGTAAGGCTGTAAGGTTTGTGCAAATAAGTGAGTATATACAGCAATAAGGCCTTTTAACGTTTGCTGTCCTCGAAGAAGTTTCTAGGATAACAAGGCTGGACGGGGCCACATTCTTACGAGACCTGCTCTCTGTCACAAGGAGGTTCATAGCAATGCAAATGTTTCTTGCTTGTGGCAACGCAAATGAATTTTGTCTGTTGGGGAAACAATCTCTGTAAATCTGATTCTCATCTGAATGGGTTTTAACATTTTCTGTAACTTCTAACTGTGCCCTCTTGGCTATTTGAGAGGTCTTGTCAACCCATATCTCCTGGAGTCAATGTGAATGTTGGAAAAGCTAGTATGAGAGTGGTTAAGAACAGCTCCAAGTCAACTAGTGGAGACTGGAAGGAATGATGGGTGGAGAAAGAGGCCACCTTCTGATAGACATCTGACTGCCTCTATGCTGTGTCTGTTTAATCTCCTGCACTTGGAAGAGCCAGTCTTCTGAAAAGGAGAGTGATATTATCTCCCAGGCAAACTTGAGAAGAGAATAAACAATGCATTCCTCTTCATTAAAGTATGTCACACAGCTGATTTTTTGCATATAAGAGTTTACCAAAGAAAATCTGGAACCACTAAATGCTACTTGCTCAACCAGGACCCTGTAAACATAACATTTAGCTCTTTGGAAGAAAGAAGGAAGCAAGATGAGGAATAATTTAAATTAGCCAAAGTCCCTCTAGATAGCAGATGCACACCATTCAATCCTGAAGTCAGTGATGTTTGTCAGTTTTTAACTCTATAACTCTAAGTTTTATAAACATGAAAATTCTATATTTACCCAGTTGTGTGGGGGAAGAGATAAGCTGAACTGTCTCAATATCAGGGGTTTCTCATTCTCTTAAAGGTTTCCTAGGAAAATCCTGGGACTATACTGGAGAAAAAAAAGCAATACGTTATTAGGCTCTTTGTCAAAATCATTTCTGTGATTATTTGTCCTTCTGTTTGAGAGTAAACAAATAATCAAATACTTTACACAGAACTGTTAGATACATTAACCTTGGAGATTTCCAGCGAAAATCAAGGGCAGATACTCCCAGATCAGTTAGACTGACTTCATGAAATGCTTAGCAAATGAGAAATTTTTGGAAAAGTGTATTTAAAAGTCCAGTTGATACATAGCTCCTTGTTTCTCTCTCCTTCTCTGGTGAACCATCAAGCATCTGCTCTGTTGTTTTATAAGATTTAACAATTCTTTTGATGGAAGCAGACAACACATTGACACTTGAAAGGATGAAAGGCAGAGCTCTTTGTTACCTACAACACCAAAGGAGAGAAGGCAACTGGGCAGTGCTATCCAAGGGCTTGTAGCCAGGGACAGGGTAAGAGCTAGCTGGAGCTGTAGGGGGTAGCTTATTAGGGCAGGGGTGTGGGATTATCTAGGTTTCTGGGCTCCCTATGGATTGGCTAATTTGAATAGTTTCAGGTCCAGGATAGAGGGGCTGTTTCTGGTTGTTGGGTACCTGGCCCTGGTGATTAGGGCTGTCTTCTTATAGTAGCCTCGAGTGTGAGATCCTGAAAGGGAAAGGGTTGGGGACTTAATCAGCTGTTCAAGAAAGAGAACTGATTGGCCTCTAACTAGTCAGGACCTCAAAACCAGGTCAAGATAGCATTTAAGGGCTTCGCTGGTGGCACAGTGGTTGAGAGGCCGCCTGCCGATGCAGGGGACACGGGTTCGTGCCCCGGTCCGGGAAGATTCCACATGCCGTGGAGCGGCTGGGCCTGTGAGCCATGGCCGCTGAGCCTGTGCTCCGCATTGGGAGAGGCCACAACAGTGAGAGGCCGCGTACCGAAAAAAAAAAAAAAAAAAAAGATAGCATTTAAAAACACCCAACTATATTCCATCCATGCCCACCATTGTTCTCGGGCTTGACGGGGCTTAGGGTGTATAGCAGGTATATGAGAAGATGTGCTGCTATTAAAGAAGCTCCAGAATAGGAGGATGATTCCTGAGATCAAATTCCCATTTGTACACGATTGTTCTGCAAGGTGCATAATAAGGAGAAAGTAAGGTATCGTGATTACTTCAGATTCTGGTTTGGAAAAATTCTGCGTGAGTTTCTGTAGTCTGTATTCCTCTTTACTAATTCCATGTGAATGTCTGCTTCTCTTTTTTAAAAAAAACAAAACTTCATTGAGATATAATTTAAATACCATAAGATTTATCTGATTGAAGTATACAATTTAATAATTTTTAGTAAATTTACAGAATTTTGTAGCCATTGCCACAATCCATTTTTAGAACATTCCCATTACCCCAAAAAGAGTCCTGCATCCATCTGCCATCAGTCACCGTTCCCGCTCCAGCCCCAGACAACCACTAATCTGCCTTTTGCCTGTGTAGAGTTGCCTTTTCTGGACATTTCATATAGTAAATGGAAGCGTACAGTAAGCGGTCTTTAGATCTGGGTTTTATATCTAGCTTTGAGTTAGCGTAATGTTTTTGAGGTTCATCCATCGTATAGCACATATCAGCACTTTATGTTCCCTTTTATTGATGAATAGAATTCCATTGTATGGACATACCACATTTTGTTTATTCATTCACCAGCTGACGGACTTTTGGGTTGTTTCCAGTGTGAGGATATAGTGAACAAGCCTGCCAGGAATGTTGCATACAAGTTTCTATGTGGACCCATGTGTTCATTTCTCTTGGGTAGATACCTAGGAGTAGAATCAGTTGGTCATATGATACACTTACGTACAGCTTTTATGTACGAATTTTCCAAAGTGGCTGCATCATTTTATGCTCCCAACAACAATGTATGAGAGTTCTAATTTCTCCACATCTTCACCAACACTTATTATTGTTTGTCCTTTTGATTATAGGCATTCTAGTGGAAGTGTGTGAACATTTACTTCTTGGTCTTGGTGTTGGAGGGTGGAGGGAGCAAAAAGTACCAACTGAACTGAGACGGTATCTTGAGCCTGAAACATGAGGCAAGCAGTTCTATATAAGCAATGCATCAGTTTATTATAGGGTGATTTGCTCACGGAGTGGGATCCAGTGGATGATGCTCTGGAAGCATTCACAGCTGTGCTCCACCCACTGCGGAGCCATTGGGACACTTTTATAGTTAACCTAGGGCATGTGGGTACGTGCTTGGAAACAGGAAATACATTCCTAAGTCAAGATTTATGAATGGGTGACTAGTCTCGTGGGTGCTGGGAATACATCAGCAAAGGTCTTCATCATTGTTTGGAGACTAACAGAGCATAGAGGCCACCTGGACTAACGATTATTAAACAATACTAACTACAAAGCCCTTGACGACAGAGAAGAGATTTACTACACAGTACAGCCCTAGATAGGGTCAGTGAAAGGACAGGAGGAGTTGAATGGGCCCAAGATGGCATCAGTTATGCTAACAGCCATACGATTGGTTTGATAGTGTGTTGCCATATATCTTTACTCCAAAAGTCTCTTCTATTCTGTGAGATGAGGATATTACCTCTGTCTTGGAGCTTGTTTCCCAACCTTAAGAGGAACCATTCAGTTCCCTTTTATTAGGACCCAAGGATCCAGGAAATGGGATTGTACTGTGTTCTTTCCTTTTACGGTCCCAGAACATGTGAGGGACATTTCCATATTGATTCCCTGACCAGAAAGTCATGAAAAGGTCATATGATGGATAAAAAGTGAGTGCTTATTTCAAGCTTCATCTGTGGTAAATGATTCTATGGTGATAAATACCTCAGAATTAATTGCTTTTGCCCTGTTGTCCTCGGTTAATTGGCAGCACCTAGCGAAAATACTTTGTAGTGAGAGATGGCAGACCTAGCCCAGATTATCTGTGTTTCAAAATAGATGAGTTTATGGGGGAGGAGGTTGGTATAATGCAGTGAAGTTTGGATGATACTGGACCTTGAGCAGGTTCTGGGACATAGTTACCTTATTCATAGAATAGGAAAGGTAAATAATCAGAGGATTTCAAAACTATTTTTTTAGTTGAAGAACTCTTTCATCTAGAAGACGAATATATTAATCAGAAATAAGAGGATTTGCTCCGTTTGGAATGGGGTGAGAAGCCAAGTTCCTAAAGTTTTGCTTTCTTTTGGCGGCTACTCCTTTCTCGGGTAGCACAATTACAGAACCCTGGGAATCTGCAGTAAGGAAATTACTGACTATATCATCTGTGAAATTCCCACTCAGCGACTAGGAATCTATAAGTATATAGCTTTTCAATTCTAGGAAAAGTTTTCTGATGCGTTGTATAGATTTTACCTCTGTGAATAAACAGTTGGCATTAAAGAAGCTCAAACGACTTATTCATAATATTTTACATAAAATTCAAAGCATATAATGCTACTAATAATCCAGAACATTTTGTAAGGGAGAAATCGTGCCATAAAATGTTGAGAGATTTTCTACCCAACGGCACGCAAAGAGTTAGGATGGAAATGCCTGTAGTTTTTGTAATAAAATCTCTTGGAAGGAGTCATTCTTAACACATGATTCCCATAATGAGTGAACTTCTTTCATATATTCACCAAACTATTTTGGATAACTAGTACACACCCATCACTGAACCAGGTACTGTGGAGTCTATTTAATAGATGTGCAATTTCTTTTATGTAGAGAGTATTGTCTCAGTAGAATACTCTTGTGGGATTTATTGGAAGAGGACTAGACTTTAACAATTAAGGTCAGATGTTTAGAACTCTGATAATTGTCCTTCGTTTCTGCTTGAAATCAGCTCTATCTGTTGACACTCAGCTACCCTGGGAACACCCTTTGGAGAACCCAGAGCACCTGATAATATCATAGTTAAAATAAGAATAAGAGGTGATCTGTGCTTCCTTATGGGGAAATGGGTACAATTAAGATGTTGAGATTAGGAAAAAAGGTGAAGAAACAAAGGATTTTATGTGTGCTGGGAAATTGATCCAGAAATTATTTTAAGTAAATTTTGTAGTCTCAAAAGTTAGAATTTAACCTTTCTTGCCATTAGTTCAGTTTGATTATCCGTGGAACACTGGTTAAATTGCAAGGAATAGTAGAATGGCATTTTTACCCTAAACTTCTAACGTTTCTATTTTCTTTTTCATTTATTTTATTTATTTATTTTTGGCTGCGTTGGGTCTTCATTGCTGCACGTGGGCTTTCTCTAGTTGCGACGAGTAGGGGCTACTCTTCTCTGCATTGCGTGGGCTTCTCATTGCAGTGGCTTCTCTTGTTGCAGAGCACAGGGTCTAGGTGTGCAGGCTTCAGTAGTTGTGGCACGCGGGCTCAGTAGCTGTGGCTCGTGGACTCTAGAGCACAGGCTCAGTCGTTGTGGTGCCCGGGCGTAGTTGCTCCATGCCATGTGGGATCTTCCTGGACCAGGGCTCGAACCCTTGTCCCTTGCATTGGCAGGTGGATTATTAACTACTGAGCCACCACGGAAGCCCCTCTATTTTCTTTTTAAGAGAAAGGGAGACTTCGCTAAGTTCTGAAGCAGAGATCCAAATATTTTTACTCTCTCTTATAATCCCACTCTCATCTCCTGAGTCTCCGACCTTGTCAGGTACCTAGAAGGAGCAGGGAATTCAAATGGCATTTTGTGGATTTAGTAAAATGTATATTTTGTTTAATAAAATGTATATAAAATGTGTATCACTGTTTCTACCTTCATAAAATTGGAATAATAAACTTTTCTTAGTTATTTGAATTACAGAAAAGACTGATTAAAGTAGAGCTTGTTATTATTGTTTCTAAATTGCATTGTTCATTTCTGAAAAAACTCACTTATTGTATCTGAAGTTATCCAGTGGCTTAGAATAGTAATAAAAGGATGCACATTTGTTTTCAGTAGGCAGTTTTAAAGTTGGCATTATGCAATGTTCAGGAGGTAGATATACTCATGTTTACTTGTTCAATTGAAAAACATTGCCAGGAAAAAAAATGACTTGTTTCCTGTTCCTGAGTTGTTGCTATCTTATTCCTTTCAAACAGACCAGGTCAATTATCCATAATCTAATGTCTAAAATGCAAAGAAATAGGAAGGTTCACTTTCATCATTTTGCCCTTTGATGCACTTTAAAATGCAGAATGTTTTTTTAAGTATATAGTTGTTGTCTTTTTGATTTTTAATTTAAAGAATCTAGAAGAATATGACATACCACGTGGGCATCACCTCATGTCTTTTTAGATACACGTGTTATAGAAAATCTGTCCATTTGTCTAAGCAGTTATTGGAAACAGTAGTTCCTAAGTAGAAGACAGTATAATCTACTGGCAAGAGCACAGGACAGGGAGTCAGGAGACATGAGCACTTATTCTGGCTCTGTGTCCAACTAGCTATGTGATCCTGGCAACAACAGTCAACAATCACTGGCCTGGAACCAAACAGGTTCATCATAAATACTTGGTGAATGAATGGATTAACTCAGCCAATATTTGTTGTGTGTCTGTCATGTTCCACGCACTGCTGTATGTGCTAGGGTTAGAAGAGTAAACCAAGATTCCCTGCCCTTGTGGAGCTGTGATTGTAGTTGAGAAAGATAGACAGCAAAACAAGTAAATTTATAGGGTGGCAGATCTCATAAGCATTGCTTTGGGGACAAATAAAGCAGAGAAAGAGGGTGCCGTAGATTGAATGTTTGTGTCCCCTCAAAATTCATATGTTGAAACTTAATCATCAATGTGATATTATTTGGAGGTGGGGTCTTTGGGAGGTGATTAGGTCATGAGAATGGAGCTCTCATGAATGGGGTAATATCCTTCTAAAAGAGCCCCAGAGGGCTTCCCTGGTGGTGCAGTGGTTAAAAATCTGCCTGCCAATGCAGGGGACACGGGTTCGAGCTCTGGTCCAGGAAGATCCCACGTGGCGCGGAGTAACTAAGCCTGTGCACCACAACTACCGAGCCTGTGCTCTAGAGCCTGTGAGCCACAACTACTGAGTCCACGAACCACAACTACTGAAGCCACGCACCTAGAGCCTGTGCTCCACAACACGAGAAGCCACTGCAATGAGAAGCCCATGCATCGCAACGAAGAGTAGCCTCCTCTCGCCACAAATAGAGAAAGCTCAGGTGCAGCAACGAAGGCCCAATGCAGCCAAAAAAAAAAAGGAGCCCCAGAGAGCTCCCTTGCCCCTTCTGTCATGTAAGGACACAGGGAGAAGACAGCCATCTGTGAACCAGGAAGAGGGCTCTCACCACATATCAAATCTGCTGGCCCTGATCTGGGACTTCCTGGCCTCCAGAACTGATAAAGGAGGCTGCTACTGAGGGAAAGGAAAGGGTTTTATTTTCTCATCCAGGGCTGGGTTTTAAAAATGCTTTGTGGAGTTGGAGGTGGGGAGTCTCTCTGTGAATTCTCGTGTGTGTGTGTGTGTGTGTGTGTGTGTGTGTGTGTGTATGTGTGTGTATGGGGTGAGGTAAAAGCAGGGTGAGGTAAGCGGTTAGGAAGATTGCTCTCTGGCTCAACTTGCAAGTACTAAAATTTAAAGGCATGAATATGTGCAGATCCTGGCTGTAAGTGATAGTTAATAGCTGCATGAGGCCAGCTATCACATGCTCATAGGATGGAAGGGACATGTCTCTTCACATTCACTATTTATCAGCTCCCTTTGCATATCACGTATTTATTACCAATCCCTGAATGAGAAAAACAACATGCAGCGTCCTGATTTTGTATTTTCCTTTTGGTTTCATACTACATGTGGTCTTACTCCTTACCCTTTCTTTGGACACAATTGATTTCTTAGGAACCACAATATTTGGAAAAGGATACACTAGAAATCCTTTTGAGTGATTCATAACTCCTCTCCTAAGTAATATAGCTGAAGGTTGAAGCCAGATAATTGTGTGGAAGTGCTTTTAAAGAGATTTTACCGTTTGGGATGATCATTAGAGACAAGAAAAGTAGGGCATTCCTCTTATTGTCCCTAAGTGGTGGATTGTATTACAGGGAACTCATCATGACACACAGTGGTAGGTTTTTTGGATTGACACTAGCCTCACTTATTGGTTCCCAATTGCTGTTGTAAGCTGAATAGCCTATAGTCTTTTTGGATGTATTGGGGTTTATCTGAATTTATTATTCTATTTGTTGTGCTTTGACCCACTGACATTGGTTTACAACAGATTGAAAACTTAAAGCTGACCTTCAGAAAATAATTTCTCGAGCAATAGTCCTGGAAACAAATGATGTGCTGCTTTTCTCTAAGGTGATTTCTTGGTTCATATTTTCTTGGTAAAGGCAAACTTAAAATGTTTTGTTACACAGAGTACACGTTTGTTAAGATGTCTGGCTGGGTAAGTGGAAAAATAATTGTTTTACAGAAGAGAATTGAAAAATCAATCTAACTTCACTGTACTATCAATCTCCTCCTATTCCATGAAAGAAAGGCCGTTTGTCTGTGCAGGTGGTCTGAGTTAGAGTCGAGTCGCTCTGTTGATGACAGGTAAGATGTGGTGTTTCCCCAGAACACTGGGATCAGAATAGCTCCTGGCTTGAGGAAAGATGAGAAAAGTACTCTACTAAGATAGCTCTTCTTATCGCTCTCTCCCCGACCAGAGTCAATGAACAGAAGAAAAGAATTAACTCAATTCAGGACATAATTATAAAACCAAGCAATTTATTAGAGGACAAAAAAATCTTTGAAAGGTTTCATGTAGTTGAATTATTTGTCCAGAACAAGAGAAAGTTTAAGGCTGAGTAAACAATTATCTTAAAATTATTTCAGAGAGTATTTTTTATAGAGGGTGTTTTACTCATTTAATAAATAGCTCTTGGGCACTTGTGCCAAGTGTACAATGGTGAGTAAGGTAAGGCCCTTACTCACCAATGAGGGTAAGACCCTGCCCTTAAGGAGTTTTGCCTGGGAGAGAGCCCCTCCCACAAATCAAGTAAGTGAACAGAAGATAAAGGATCCACAAATTGTGATAAGGGCTGTGAAGGGAGCATACAAAGGGCTCAGACAAAAAATTAAAAAAGAATCTACTTTAGATAGGAAAGTCTTTTCTTTCCCATCTCAGCTTAAATATTCCCTTTAGAGGAGGCATCACATTTAGGGGAGGTGGCATTTAAGCTGAGATCTGAAAGAAAAAAAAAGGAGCTAGCCATGCATGGCAAACAGTGGGGAGGAGGAAGAGTGTTCTAACAATTCTGTATGTGCCAAGGCCCTGAGGCAGAAAAGTGGTTGGCTTTGAGGATCCCCTGGAAGACCATTATGCTTAGGTGATGGGAAGAAAAAGAGAGCGACTCAAGATGTGGTTGGAGAGAGAGGAGAAGTCAACATCATGTAGGCTTCATAGGTCATGTTAAAGACTTTGGATTTTATTCCAAGCACCAGGAGAGTTTATTGAGGGGTTAAACTGAGGTAGTGACATGATCCAATAAACATTTTTAAGTATTATAATTTTACAAATATGGAAGTGGAGAGACCAATCAGTAGGCAATTACAATACCCAGATGATGATAGCTTTATCTGCCTTGCAGAGGCAGAGAAAGAGAAAAGTGCGTGAATTTGAGAGACATCTTGGAATAGAACCCAGAGGCAGAACTTTCTATTGCATTGGACATGACAAGTACGGAAAAGGAAGGAATCGACATTTCTATTTTTTGGGGGGTGGGGCGGTGGCTGGCAGTACACTTGGCTCAGCAGAGGCATACTGAGAGTGGTGAGGTGGAAAAGAGATTTGAGGAGAAAATCAAGAATTTTGTTTTAGATATGTCATGTTTCCTATGGTCATGGGACCCCCAAGTGGAGAAGCCAAAAGAACGTTTGAAAGAGAAGTATGGAGCCTCAGAAGAGGCCTGGGTTAATGATACCAATGTGGAAGTCAACAGCTAATTCAAGGCTGTGGGAATGGATGCAATCAGCTATGAAGAGAATAGAGGGAGAGAAAAGAACAGGCGAGGAACCCAGCCTCCATGAGCGTGATAGAGGCTGGGTCAGGAGACAGAGGAATCTAAGGAGAGACGGTCGATGAAGCAGAAAGAAAACCAGCACACGGGGCATGGGAGTCATGAAGAGAGTGTTTAAAGGAGGGGAGAGCAGTCAGTTGTGCCAATTGCTTCTCAGACGTCTGAGGACAGAGTAACTAATGCCTATTGAGTTTGACAACATGAAGTTTTGGGTGATCTTGATCTAGGCATTTCCTTGGATGGTAAGGCTGGAAGACCATATGCATTAGGTTGAAAAACTAAAACTTGAAAGAAGGACATGAAAGGTAACCTTCTGTCCTACGTGCTTAAGACTCAACCATGCATCCAACACTGGTGATTTAGGAATAATTTTATGACAGTCAAAATTGATTTCCTCAATTTTGAGAGAGAAACGTAGACTCTCTCCTTCTTTGAAAGCATTTTAGAGCTCCACAGTTCTTGATATATCCAGAATGCTTAATGGTAGCCTAGCTACCAATATTTATTGTGTTATCTGGTGGTCAGCATTTCTGAATATCCACAGTGAAGAAAGTATCATGTAAAGCACCTGGGGGGGTTACAAAAGAGGCAGAGACATAATCACAAAGTTCCAAGGAATTTACAATTTCAACTCAAGCTGTGGCCCAATATTTATAGAAAACAATTAAGCAACTTTCTCTCATAATAATCTCAACAAAGTCCTGTTGTCCCCACCATGGTTTATTATGAATAAGGAAGATTTTCTGTACAATTAACGAATTAAATATCATCTATTTCAGTATTCCAGAATGTATTTTCTAGATATACGATTATGTGTGTCTCAATAACAACTTTTTAGAAGCCGAGGAGAAAACAGAGACTCAAACCAAGATTAATCAGAAGAGTTGTTTCTAGTATAATGTTATATGCCAATTACATCTCAATTTTCTTAAAAAAAGTTGTTTCTCTCTCTCTCTTCCAGTCTAAACCCAACCTGTCCTTGTAGAACTCCAATCCCATCTCCTCACACTTTCTCAGCGTTTTCTTCTTTACAACATCCCCCAAATCTTCTGTATCTTTTACCTCTCCCTCTCTAGCAGTTTACCCCCATCGTTATGTAAACTCTCAAGATTCTCATGTATAAAAAAAGACAAATGATTTACAAGCTCCTCAAGTTTAAGAGATGCCAACTCAAATACATGTTCTCCCCTCACTCCTGGCATGCACACACACACACACACACACACACACACACACACACACACACACAC